>NC_135497.1:153329251-153455906 GCF_052857255.1 Amblyomma americanum | reverse complement strand
AGAGTGTACCGATGACTCATGCCCAACAACTGCAGCAGTGACTCCTCGCAGGAGAACCAGTGGAGCAGTGAAACTGATGAAACCTTTATCCGGCGTTTCACATACTTGGGGCTGGGGTTCAGGATAATCGCTGTTACGTTGAGTTTTTCAGGGGTTAGTTCAGAGTGAGACACGGATTGCAAATGTATCAGCTTTGCTACGAACTGTTGCACTGCTCCGTCATGGTAACGTGTCGCTATCCCGGTTTACTCATCGCTATCGCCGAGCGAAACGGCTGGCTCGGCTGCAGCATTCCTTTCTTTCTTTCACCTTCTTTTAGTTGGTTAGAAAATCCCAAGTCACTGAATAAACAACGTTCCTCTGCCCGAATAAACCACGTTCTGGGCCGGCTATACCGAAGGCCCCTTTGGCCGCCGACCGCACTGCCGCCGGTTGGTCTGTAACAAGCTTGAAGCGCTTTTTTTGCGAATTACTTGATTTATGGCTGTACATAACACCGCACGCACGCACGCAAGCACACAAGCGCACGCGCAAGCACACACGCACGCACGCGTGCGCGATGAACAGCACAGCACGAAAGCAAAATAGCACCTCACCAAGTGATAGCAAAGCTCTAAGCCTCACAACGTGTATAGTTTTCAACACACTCGACTGTTGTTTTGTGAAAGGAGATTCTTTCTTTGATAGGCTTGTCAAAGGCTAGTTCACGCGCTCTTCCCCTTGCTCTCTCCATTTAGGTCTTTCCGGCCATGTCACTCTCCCTTCGGCCCCTTTTCATGACAGGCTTATCTGGCCATGTTGCAAACAGCGAACCGCGTCAATTGGTTGATTGAAACCCTTTATTGTAATTCGGACGGCTCAGGGGGCTTTTTTATTGGGAGAGGAAGTTGGGAGAGAGGTCACATGCGGTGGTCGACGCTTTTAGCGCGCACAAAGGCCCTCAAGGATAGAATCGCGTCTTTGGCGCGAGCAGCGTTCCGAAGCATATCCAATCCTGTAGGCAGTGGTTATCCGGGGTAATGTGCTGGGCGCAGATCTGTGGTAGTCCGACACACTCCCAACAAGGTCATAGATGTTCATGAGTGCAAACTGCTGGGCTAGTTGGTTCATATTGCATAGAAAAGGAACCAGCGAAAATAGACGCAAGACAAGAACAAAGGAGGCAGCGTTGTGGTGTGTGCCTCCTTTGTTCTTGTCTTGCGTCTATTTTTCGCTGGTTCCTTTTCTATGCAAGGTCATAGATGTTCGGGCGCACGCCTGTGCCGCAAGTCGAACAGGGCACTCGCTGTAAGTGCGAGGCATCATGATGCGCATCAGGCATTCGTCCTCTCTTGGCAGTGTGGTTTCTCCACTTAGCAAGAATGTCGGCAGTTTGGACCGTCCGGCGCGTACACTGTGGAAGAGGACTTGCGCGTCTCGGGGAAGCGCAGTGGTAGGAGTGCAGAGTTTACTGGGGTACATTCGCTAAGCCGGCGTCGGTCCGCCCTGGCTGGCTGCAGCCTTCTGTTCGATTGGGTCGGGATCCGATGACGCTAAAGGGACTGACGTCCGGGGTCGGAGCAAATGTCGTCCTGCTCGCTCGCACATGCGTGGCCAGCCTCGTTACCGCCGCTACCAGCGAGTACCAGTGCCCAGTTTACTCATGCCCCGACTTGCTTGACAGCGATGAGTAATGCGCAGAGGCTCTTAATACGGTGACACAGTGTGTCTGCACGGGGCGCCTTGCCTAACCAGGCCGCCGCGGTGGCTCAGTGGTTACGGCATTCGGCTGGTGACCCGAAAGACGCGGGTTCGATCCCGGCCGCGGCTGTCATATTTTGATGGAGGAGAAATTCAAGAGGCTCGTGTACTGTGAGATGTCAGTGCACATTAAAGAACCCCACGTGGTCGAAATTTCCGGAGCCCTTCACTACGGCGTCCCTCATAGCCTGAGTCGCATCGGGACGTTAAAACTTCATAAACCATAAACCTTGCCTAACCGGATGAGTGCCTCTCGACAGTCCGCATAAACGGTAAGACGGGTGAAGCAGTCCTGCTGCCCGAAGTGTGTAGAAGGTGGGAGAGGGCTAGATGTACGGCCTTCAGCTCGAGGCTGCTAACGCTGGGCTCGTTATCAAGCTGAAGTGTGTGGGCGTGTCGAATTTGGTGATGTACGCAGATGAGAGTGGCGTGTTTTGTCTCAGCATTCAAGGAAATATCTGTGAAGACTGTTTTTTCCACGGTGGCTGTGCGTGCTGCGAGAGCTGCCCTCTGTTCCGTCGGTCCTCGCGGTTGTGACGGCGAGTGAGAGTCTTTGGTTGGTGAACAAGTGTGTCGTCCCAAGGCGGTGTTCTGGGTGGTGGAGTGGAGCCCACTGCTTCGTGGCCCTTGGCCTTGTACCTGGAGCAGGCGTAAGCCCGCTTTCGACGACGTGCATCGCCGGTGGTGTCCATCAATGCGAGTCTCGATAATTGGCTGAAAAGTTGGAATAGATGCATACTTGTAAAGTTCCTATGTACGTGCGTGTTCAGGAGAGCCTGTGATGGCGCGAATGCTCTCATGATGCAGGATGTCAAGTTGCTTGTATTGCACCTTCGTGAGGTTGAAATATGTGGCTCAGTAGCAAGCATTGTCGGTGAGTGTTGCTTGATTCGGTAAACAGAAACGCGACCATTAAACACGGTGATTAGTTTGTTGGAGTAGCCTATTTGTCCAGGCTAGTTTGTGCGTAAAAAATGGCTGTGCAAGAATAAAAGAGCACAAACATATATGACGCAGACAAAGGAAGAAACGGGGTCATACAGGCGACGCAATCGAACGCCTTATGCAAAATATGGGAGAAGCTAAGCAGCCCTCTTACAAGGAAGCTGTCAACTATTCGAAGCATAGCGGTAGGGTGACTAAAAAAGAAATTTCTGACCATTCAAGCGAGATCGCTTGAATTAAAAGCTTTGCAAACAATAGCGAAAATTCCATGTCTGTGGTCTACAGCCACGAAAATAGAAGAGGACGGTACTGAAACTGCTCATGTTCCTGCAACTCGACGCATTTCTCAAAGGGATGAGTCACGCTGCGAATAGTTTTCCGGAAGCGTTCTCTACTGACCAAACCCAAAAAGGCGGTTCGCCTCTCCGGGTGATTGCCTTGGAGAGGAATAAATGCGAGTGTTTGGTTGATTATGATGGTAACAAAGAATATTTAACAGCTCAATGACAGCTTTGGACAAAGAGCGCCATGGCAAAACGTGCTTTTCGTCAACGCAAGGTGGAGTTAGAGACCCATTTTCTCAACCATACCGAGCACCAGGACAGAAAAAGCTGGTGCCCTAGGGAAAACCGGTGGGTACCCGGCGACACTAGAGATCGAGCCCTTCACCTCCCGTGTACGAAACAGATGCGCATACCGCTAGACCACCACTGCGGTTAGTGTTTCGTAGGATTATATCTAAGAGGACATCTTGATAACGCTGTGAGAGCATGCACCTTATTGATTCGCAGTCCCATCGAATTAAGCTGCGGCCGAACTTGAGTTGCAGAAGTGCTGTTTATATCAGTTGCCGTCTGCTACTACTGCTTTGTAGGTCGGCACATGCGACCTCTTTTATTTGTTTTTCCGCTCCGGTGCTAGATAACATGGATTCCTGCAGAGAAATAGGGTTCCAGAACGCGACTTCAGTGTAAACTGGACAGCTTCTTGTGTGCTCTTAGAATGTATTCCCATTTAACTATTTTAATGGTCAGTTCTACGAGCAGACGGAACCGTGTATGTCTTGCCCGTTTCTTACTCTCTGGCGCTGTCTCCTTTGAGCACCGATTTTGAATCCTTATTTTCAAGCACACAGAATATAATAAATGTCTACCTAAATGAAGCGTTTCTGAACCTCGCGTGCATATCTGGACATGTTCAGATAAGGACGGTAAAAAAAGTCTGATGACTTTTTTTGTATTATGTATTTATGTTTACGTACCCCTGAAAACCAGAAGAAGAATACCCCCTAAATCAAAAAATTTGGCAGCCGTTGCCTGATTCGGAGGTCGTGGGTGCGGTTCCCACCGGTGGCGCACACACACACACACACACACACACACACACACACACACACACACACACACACACACACACACACACACATATATATATATATATATACATAGTAACACAAATGGTTGTGACAAATTGTGTTCCGACATACAGTTTCCCAATCGATCGCAAAGTGCCGCGGCGATAACAGGCCACGGCGTGTTTCTCTGTTGGCACCATGCGAGGCAGCGCACTTTCGAGTTACCCGCCAGTTACGCACGCTGTCTCTTCCGACAGTGGAAACGAACAACGCTCTGAGGTAACGGGAACACTAGAAAGTTTTGCTGCTAGTTTTGCTTTTTACCTGTAGAAATCGGTTGTAATAGATTTTCACGTCCCTCGAGAGCGCTTCAAAGTATATTACTTTTGACTTATAAACCAGTTCAAGAAAAGAAAAAAGAACACTCGCCTTAAGCGTGAACAGCATTTCATTGGTTGAACTGTTTCAGATCTAGTCGACTTACTTTAAAACATAGCGCCTCACCTCTGCTGTCCTCCCGCGTCTTACATTATGCCCTTGCAGTGAGCGAAACTGGCCAAGATTTTTATTTTTCGGTATTTTTGTGCCAACGGCCGAACCATGATGAATTATCGGAGGTTCCAGCATGAGCGCGAGAGCTTCGATTAAAGGTGCTTGAAAAAATGAACTGATAAATTTTACAATGTTGTCAGGAAACCGCCGCTGATGCCCCGTGCCCCGATGTCTGCAAAAAGTGACGCGGCCGGCCATCCTCGCCAGTAAAAGTACGCTTGCCGAGGGGCACATTTGTATTATTGACATTCACCAGAATCCATCCACTCATAGTTGCAATAATAGTCTTCTGGGGGAATGGCTGGTTCGTCGTGAGAGTCCGTGCTACTTCCTTCCGTCCCCAGCGACTGCGGTACTCGTTGCGTCACAGTCGCCTTCGAGATTCTCGTCGCGAACATTTAGCGCTAGAGCCGCCGCCCCTGCAACTGTTTGCGTTCCAACCGTTCCTCATGCTTGCCTCTTAAAAAGTCAGCCCAAGTGCGGGTAAGGACCCTTGCCGTTGCGAAGCCACGTGTCGACGCCTACAGAGAGGACGCGGCCGAAGTTTGAGGCTGCACTATACGTTCTGCGAAGTGGACTGACTTTGTATGCCCATTGGCTGGATAGCATACACCACTTGCAGTGTTCTCCATGTGGCCACGCAGAGAAGCTGTATGCATCCGGAACGCTCATTCCTTGGCCGCATGCTCAGCGTAAACACGCTGCACTCAACCGCATCCGCCGCGCCAATACAGCGCGCAACGTTAGTAAGGACGCAGGACATATTCACTGCGCGCGCAGCTAGTTTTACACGCTCTCTCATGACTTCGTGAGGTTATACTTGGGCCTCGAAGAGAGCTCGGTATACTAGCTTGCAACGAAGATTTTTTTTCTCCCTCTCTTGGGACAGCACCAGCTGACAGTCCACGCATATCGCTCTAACCGCGTGGAGTGAACATACCCGCTTACGCCTAATAACTATGGCCACGTTTAACCCATCCTATTTGCAGCCGGGTCATCATCGACGCTAATAACTGCGGAAATAGTTTAAACCGTCTCTCTCCCTATGCGTCCATAATAAAACAGCGCAAAAGACAACAGAGGAGAGAAAAGAGAACGCGGAACAAGCGCTGACTCGCACCTAAAGGTTTTATTCTTTAAACCTTTATAAATATAGAAACACACAAAGTCATGAAGCCAAAAAACATAGAAACACAACAGAAAAAAACGTCACGCAAAACTGCTCACACCCCCTCAGGTACTATCGAGAAATGCAACCTCCTTATCACACTGAAATGCAGTTTGTTTGCTTATGCAGTTCTACGTAAGCAGCACCCGTCAAGCTCAAACAGATATGCCCGGCCATTCAGAGAAAGGAGGAGGCCAAGAAAAGGAAAGGCTGAGGCGTCGAGCAGGGAGATAAGTTTGTGGACTGCTGCACATGTGTTGTGTATAGTGTCCCCCTTTCCTGCGGAGCCCGCTACATTGGCCAGACTGGGCGGTGCCTGAATAAGCGCGTATAGGAACACAGGAATAATTTACAGAATGGAAAGGGCCAGTCTCATGTGGTGTGATATTGTCAAGGGTGTCAAGTAATGAAAAAGGAAAAGTGAAATGCTTTGTTTCATGACACTTATGTTATAGACCCACAAAGACCAGACAACACGCAAAGTGGTAGAGGCTTACCATATCGTAAAAGACCAACAGATCTGCATAAGCAAACCAACTGCTTTTCTGTGTGTTAAGGAGGATGTATTTCTCGATAGTGCTTGAGGGGGCGTGAGCAGTTTTGCGTGACGCTTCTCCTGTTGTGTTTTTATGTTTTTTGGCTTCATGACTTTTTGTGTTCCTATTTTATGAAGCTTTAAAGAATAAAACCATTAGTTGCGAGTCAGCGCTTGTCCTGTGTTTTCCTTTCTCTAGTCCGTCGTGTTTTGCGCTGTTTTATTACGATTCCATACCGACTAGCCCATCTTTAAGTTTTGCTGCTCCCTATGTGTCATCTCGTTCGCGCTTCTGCTCTGGCCGAAAAAAAAGATGAATTACTTGTTCTATACTTCGACCCAGAGCAATTAGCGTTCCTCGTTCACCTGTCTTGCTTCGATCTTCGAGTCTAGACAAGGAGTCAACAGAACTTCGGCGCAAGTTTTCTAACTCATAACGTGTATGTTCCGCATCGTTCTCCTAGAACTGGCTGGCGTTGCTTTCAATCAATCGGCACGTTACTTCGCTCTGCCTCTACGACCCTTACGAATTACTTTGAAAAGCAAAGAGGTCACCGTAACTTACAGCATCCGGTTCAGTGTGAATTGTGCGTGAACAGCATCTGAGGAGCTAATTTCCCCGCTCTTATTGGTAGGCGAACAGTTAGCAATGGGAACCAGCACAGCAACTATGTCTTATACTCTCAACAGTTCGGATTAGTCAGGTTTGGTCACGCTACGCTCGCCGGATGTGAAGGATGCATCCACAGTGGATGGCTTCGGGTTAACTTTGACCGTTAGTACACCCATGCACTGAGCAGAATTTCTTTTTTCCTTGGGAAAGTATCAAGGTCACTTGTATGCTGGAAGAGATGGACGTGCTCGGCGATGCATCCCCACCAAGAGCAATGCTAAAAGAATTTAGGGAGTGTAGGTGAGCTTGATTTCGGAGGGGACCCAGACTTGTTCTTAGATATACGCCTGCTTTCGCCTCTATCAAAAATGCCACCTCCGATGCCAGGGCAGTACCCCTCCTCCATGGCCCAGAAGGGTAAAGCGCCAGCCTTTTCCCACGACAGTGTGTTGTTTGATTGCCAGCGGACCGGGCTTGCCATTTATGAGCGTCAGCAGTTAGTCCAGACATCCAGACGAGCCGGTGACTTAATAAATATCAACTACGCTTCCACTACGATTGCTGTGGCATTTGTTCATGCCATGTAGGTGTCCTTGCGGGGGGAAGTGGACTCTGTGTTGTGGTTCACATAACACGAAGTTCATCTCGCACGGAATCATTCGGCTAGCCAGGTAAAGGGACTCACTGGTTCTTAGAGCACGATATTCCTCTCTCTGCTCCAATGGGAGGGATCGTGAGTTACCCCGTTTTTGTTATTCACTACGGCGTAAGAGAATTCTTCAATTCTGATCGGACTTTACTCGGTGCTCACACGTTTTCACAGCATTTGTAATGCAGTTTCTATATATAGCGTTGCTGTGACCTCGATCTCCGTAAGGTCCCTCTGTACTCAGAAGATAGCGCCATTATTTCACGTTTCCGCCATCCTCCTCGCTTTTACACTTACGTTATATTTTATCACTGCTTCGCAGCTCTGACTGGCCCGCAATAGAGGCGGGATCCATCACACGGATAGCGAGGTTTTTTTATTTTGCTCCCGAAGAAGCTTCAAAACTAAGGCTCATGCGCGAGGGTAAGCCGGGTTGCAGCCGACTGCACGAGCACTTACACGATTAATTACCCACTGTGTGGAGTAAAGGTTTCACATCAAAAACAATTGAGGCGACAAAAAAATGGCAAAGATTCGCGTTTTTATGTGTACTGACCAGCTTTGACCTCTTTGGGGGTGCTCTCATTCAGTTATGGGCCAGATGGTTTGAGAAAGAAGCAAAAAACAAAACAATCCAGCGTTTTGCAAGCCGGCAGGAAAGGGCGGACTGTCGCTGCCCTCTCAGAACACAGGGACCCTGGTGGACCTGCGTGTGAGAGACTTCAGACCTACGCGTGAAGCAGCCAGAGCCATACCAGCTTATGATACAAGCGCCGCTCCCATGGCAGATATTCGGTGTCCACTGCAAAGTGAGAAAGTTCCAAACTGTGCTGCCGTGGGCACTTTCCCTTGTCTGTAGACGTTAAGCCAAATCATGCCCACGTTTAGTATGTCAGCTGGCGTACTCCGAACCACGCCAGGAAAATACCATATAACCGCTAAGTTTGTTATACCTAACGATTTCTTATACTCTGATTTCTTATATATTAATTTGCCTATACTTCATAGGTTGCAACATTCTCGCAACGATAAACAGCTATAAATATCTAGGCATAATTAGAACATCGGATGTAAGGTGGAATGAGCACATATCGAAAACTGTGAAGAGGGCCATGCGGAAACTTGGTTACTTAAGAACAACTCTGCGACAGTGTATATACGAGGTAAATTAATAGCACACAAAACTTTAGTTCACTCTTTCATAGAATATGGGTACATTTTTTGCGACCCGTACACTCGAGGCAACATAAACAAGCTGGAATCTGTACAAAATGAAGCGGTTAGATTTGTATACCTTGCAGATAGTTGTCGTATTTCCGAAAGTGCTATGGTAAAAAAAGGCAGGTTTAGACTGTTTACAAAAGCGGCACAAACGTTACCGATTAAAGTATATGCACTTGCTGTTCCGTGATAAACTTGGTATGCAAAACATTTATCATAAAGCCAGTGTACAGTCAAACCAACCGATCGCATCATAAAAAAAAATTACAACATTGTTCCTGTCATACTGGCACATTCACAAACTCCTTGATTCCGAAGGCGTTTCATGAAGTAAACCGGTTACCGTCCAGCATTGTGGAATGCCCAACTATTGAGTCATTTGTAAAAGCTCTTGAGTTGTACTCGTAAGTGCTTTAAACGTAGCTACGTGTGCCTTATTCCTTTTTGGACAAACCTCGTAATTGCTGTTTTGTTATTCTTGAGTTTCGTCCGTTGTTTATCTTGGTTTGTGGAAGCAAGCTTGTTGTGTTTTGGATGAGTTTTAGGTATGTATTACATAGTTCGGTTTTTCATAGCTGCAACTCCTGCTTGAAGCCTCACGTTGAGGCTAGCCCTACTCGATTAATGAATTAATTAATTAATAACTAAATAAATAACTCTTCTGTGCGGTGCTGGCTGACGATGTCCAGCTCGTCAGGAAAGTAAGTGGTGACGTGGGACTCCGAATAAAATTAGCATGTTATTCGGAGTCCCCTGTGCGCTATAACAGCTGCTTTAGCGCCTATAGTTCTGACAATTGTTTTGCAGCAATACCTGCAGCAGAAATACATCCGTATATATACCTATTTCCTCAACGGCACGTAGCGCAACAGCACCTGACACAAAGGGTAAAATTTATTATAAGAATGCAAGCAGAATTAATAAAACACTGACTGCGAAAGGATCTTCAAGAGCGAAATGCTAATAAATGCTGCATATTTTTCTTGCTTGCTCGCAACATGTATCACGGATGTGTTTCATTGCATCGATAAGCACCTCACTGTTTCAGCCAAAGGAGTTTCAAAATCTTGCAGATTTCAGGCCCTATGTATATACCGGGTGTTACAAGGAAGACTTTAAGTAATTTTCAAAAATAGGATTTTTGAGGCAAAAATATGACTTTTGCGGCATGGTACTGCAAGGGTTGGCGGACGCCAGAAAACCGGTGAATCATCTTAACTTGTAAGATGGTTAACTAATTTCCAATAATTAACTTTTGATCTATTAGAATTAGGCGACTAGTAGCTATTAAAGGTTTTTAGCCGGCCTTTAGTAACCGCCATATCAGTTTTTGGAATTTCGAAAACACGAATACCTTCGCCGCTGCGGCTCGACAAAATTTGGCTGCATCGTGCGAAAATACATGGGCTTTCGAAAGCATGCAGGCAGAGCAACCCCCCCCCCCCCCCCCCCAGTGCACGTAACTAGTCGAAAGAGCCAAATTTTGTCGAGCCACATCGGGAAAGGTAATCGCGTTTTCAAAATTCCAAAAACTGATATGGCGGTTACAAACGGCCGGCTAAAAATCTCTAATAGCAATTAGACGCCTAACCCCAATAGTTAAAAGTTAATTATTGAAAATTACTTAACCATCTTACTAGTTAAGATGATTCACCAGTTTCATGGCGTCCGCCAGCCCTGGCAATACCATGTCGCAAGAGCCATATTTTTGTCTCAAAAATCCTATTTTTGAAAATTACTTACAGTCTTCCTTATCACACCCTGTATATATATAACTATAAATGAAGTCAAGACGACCACATCTTATCTAATGAATTGAAGAGCACTCGAAGCTGCCAAGTCTGGTCTATAATGCAGTCTTTCTTCCTAGGTTCAACTTAGTTATTTACGTAGTCTGATGAGCCTTCTTGAAGGTTCGAACCCGAATGTAGACGACCTGTCATTGTGCGCAGTAACATCCCTCAACAATACAACTCGTCGAGCGGCTACCTTGACAGTAGTAGTAAGTGGTTTTATTTAAATAATAATAAAAAGGAAGGAAAAGATTTTTGCTAGCCCCGGCATCTGCCATCGATACTGAAGCACCTGAGTTGGGGCAGTGGAAATAAAGGATAGCAGGCAGAATGGAGGAATGAAATGAACGAGGTGAGGGGGCAGGAAGAGAGGATAGGGGGAGAGGTAATACAACAAACTATTTACATAATAAGAAATGTTCGCAGCTTTGGGCGGGATTAGTTCATGATGGAGCAATAAAAACACACGCGCACAGCACTATGTTGACTACAACTGGAGTGGGGCGCCCAGCTGTTAATCGTCACTGCGCGTAACTACCTTCACAGAGGCTCGCCAAGGTTCGCTCACGGGTGCGCGCACTGCCCTGCGGCCACAATAGCTTTTTGCTGCCTTCACACCTATTGACTTTTTCTGAACAGCTCAAACGGGTCACCAGTGAAGGAGGGGTTAGTTGAAAATTCGTGGCACTCCTGAACTGCTTCTGCACAGGAGTAGATGCTTCATCAACTTTCCCCAATAGAATCCTAATGTTCGCCATCGCTCAGAAACTAGCGAAAATAAATATTCAATGTATTTACAGACCACGTCTCGCGGAACAAAATGTAATTAAGTGCAGGCCATCACGGCAATGTCCTATCCGTCAGCACAAAATTCCCCTGACTGACAAAACAAGGAACGAAGGCTAAACGAACACGCTATCTTGTCATTACACGATGCGTGCAAAGGAACGCGGCAGTATGTCGTCAGTGCACGGGCTGTCAAATCTCATGCTCCTCACCCCGAGGGAATGCCACGAGGAGAAAGCGCTCGTCACTCATCTAGCCTGCCCTTACTCAGCTGGTGCCTTTCGCCGCTAGTGAATTTGCCCTCGCCGATTGTCATGTGGTGTTTGGCGTCCAGCAGCGCCATCTGCGCACTTTCAGTCACAGTTGTCAGCGTGGCTTTCGCTTTTGTGACCTTACGCCTGACTGCTTTTGAATAATAGCACATACAGCATGAGTATTGCATAGGAAAGGCCACGACAAAGCAAGACACGTAGCGCCTAGAACGAGCTGGGCGTGCGCCCAAAGACAAGCCTTTGAAACTGCCTGCGGAGGACTTTCACACACGCGTATCGTTTATCAATGAAACACTTTCGCAAGATTGATGGTTCACAATCGTACGGAAAGGAAATCAGCCATCAAACGAGGCGGAACCCAACGGCACCGGCGTTGACTAGTAATTCAGGTTTGTTCGCACAGAAGGTGAGACTCAGTGTCGAGCTACGGTCAAGACTGAAAAAATACAATGTCAACAAAAGGGACAAAAAACAAAGGTAAAGGCAGTTAAACCATTTCAAAGCAGGAGCTACAGGCTAGAAAATAGGCATGTGTTTCAAAAGCCAGGAAAAACTTACATCAGTAATATAAAGGAATAAAAAATGATCTAAGCTCCGAGGCTTAGCGCATTAATCAGTGAAAGCTTATACCCATGTCACACGGGACTTCTTCTCGGCCTTTGCCGTAAAGTTGTCTTATTGCACTAAAGGAGCAGCGACGCTGCTACACGGCAAATCCAAAGGAGCTAGAACGCGGCCTCCGTGAATGCCAAAAGTCACCGCTGTGTGTGCAGCGGCGCTAGTAACATTATGAAATTAAAGCAGACGGTAGCACTTCAGCTAAAAGTGCTTTCGTTTATGTTGGAAAAAGTAGCTATCGCGATAATAAACGAGCGTTCTGACGGTGAGAAACGGATATTTTGAAACAAAGTTTTTTTTTTTTTCATCGTTCTCGTTCCGACCACGGCAGGCGCACTTTTCCGTTCGGCTCCTCGTCGTGTTCGAGAAGCGTGCTTTGTTGCTTGTGTCTTTGTGCACACAAGCAAACTCAAAACACGCACACAACAAAGAGCAAACGAAGAAAAAACAGCAAAGCGAGATGCGCAAGCACGTGTGTGTCGATGGGGCTGCTGAAAAGCGTTCAAGTCCTTTCTTAGCTGTGTGGATGTCTTTAGTCGTAGCCTCCTCTACGGTTAAGTGCACTGTAACGCAAAATTAACCATTAAATAAGATAAATTAGATATTTTTTACGATTTCAAAACTAAAAATTGCGTCAATTTTTTATTCTTTGAGCTCGCTAGCTGGCGCTGCCGTCTGGGTTGCTCCTCTAAGCAACTTTAAGGCCGCTGACGGCCGCCTTTATTGCTATGGACCTTTATCGCAAAGGTCTCGACGCTTTGCCGTGTAGATGCGCGTCACGCGCCTTTGGGGCAAAGGACCTTAATTTCTAAGGCCTTACAAGTGCCCGTGTGACAGGGGTATTATTCGCATTAGCGACCGAAAGGTCTGGAGTGGCAGAGATATTTCGGCGTTTCGCAGGCGACTCCCAGGATGGGCGTCTCATGGGGCCGTTTTGCATTCCATACGCTCACGTAGCAAACTCGGCGTTCTTCTGCTCGCGGTGTTCGGTTTGGTATCGCATTCCCGGCACACTTCACGGACTCTAGGGCCTGCTTGCACGAAGCAAATAGCGTTGTTCCCAGTGTTGCCTTATTCGCAGTCTAAACCTTCCGTTGGTTTTGAGGAAAAGAAAGGCGCATAGCCAGCTCACTCGGCCAGTGGGCATCTCAGTCACGCTGTGAGGTACGTGACGGTGGTGTCCACGTAACGCTTTATGCACGGCTGCCGTTGTACCCCCTATGTTGCTTCTACTAAATGGCTCGTACAAAGCTATTACAGCTTTCACTGTAAAAGTGATGACAGGAAGCAAGCTTAGCGCGCCACGTTGCAAAAGAAAATAAGATTTGAAGATCATAAAAAAATTGTCAACAAAAAGTTTAAGCCAGAAAAAACTGATCGAAAAAGTATGCATAAAGCATTTTGAGAAGCTCTGGTGCAGTTCGATAACAGATATTTATGCAAAGCGTATTGATGGGCTTGTCTGTAAGCTTCGGTCTTATTCTTGGTGCTGTCAGCTTTCGACAAAGATGTATCGGTCCTCGCAACGTCATTGGATTGGCTGCTGGAATGACTGCAACCAGACGGGATCCTTGAAGCGTCGTGTGTACAAGTTGACCAGATAACCGTAACAACCGCTGGTCATTTCTAAAAGCCGTTCTTTGTTTCTCAGCGTGTTCATTCCTCGCCTCACCATGGCAGTGAGCGCAGAGAAATATGCGCTGATACCACACGCCAGCAAACGGCAGTTTTACTGCGCGAGCACCAAAGCTACCAATCTCGAGAAGAAAAAAAAACTTCTCTTGCAGAAATAAAATAAATACGACCGTGACTTCGCAGCGCTTGGGTTTCGAACCTGCGTTGGCGCGAACGGATCAGCTCCTCTGGCCAGTGCACGGGAGTACTTTGCTATCGCCGCAATTTTTTTCGTTTTTGCATGGAAAAACTCCTGAAAAGGAGAATTTGAATATGCTCACGCCACAGAGCCCCGGGAAGCATAATGGAAGCCCGCCGTACCCCCGCACGTCCCCACCTTCCCAAACATCAAAATTTTGGAAGGCACACACGTGCATCCAGATAGGGGAGCCAGCCAGGCGGCTCTTCCAAGGCAGCATATACTCCCCACACCAAAGCGCACTGCTCCCGGAACAAAGACTTGGATGCCAGCGGTGATTCGGCATGGCGGCCAATCATACGGCTCCTCCAGAGACTGAATAGTCCCATCAACATAAAGAGAACACAAGGCACAAAAGTTTTTTCTCAACCGGCAAAAAAGGGGTAGTGTAGGGTGTGATTTCAATGCCCTTCTTAAGCGTTCGTCCTATTATGTCCCAGAAGAACATAGCATCACTGCACAGAATAAAACAATGGTCAATTTTTTCCGGCATATTTCACAAGGCGGCAATTCACCGTCCATGGCACAAACATTTCCACACTCAGCCCTCATGTTCAACAGTCACTCTCTCGGGCGGTGCATTGCATGTCGTGGCCTTCATCAATTTCGATCAATGCGCATTGGATCCAGAACTACCAGAACACACCGCTATCGTAGTGCCTTGTTAAAGTGCGTTAAGCGGTCCCGAAATTTTATAGTGCGCTAGCACTAAGGTCATCAATCATCGATGCCTGAAGCCTGACCTTGAGACCCTATCCTCGAACCGAAAGCGAAATGAAACACGACGTTCTAGCGCACGTACCTCGCATTTGGCCAAGTATTTTTTTTAGTTGTTCATTTTACTTATTGCCCTTAGATCTTAAATATTATCAGCAGTACGAAATAAATAAACAAAACAATAAATAAAGCTACACAAAGGTGGATTTCAGCCTATTTTGTTTCTCAGTAAAAGTCGATTTTTAAGGCTTTCGTGGCTGCGTTCACGTTTGTGGGGCATCAAAAGACGTAATATGCTGACAAAATGGAATTTAAAACTGCACATTTTTTGGGATTCCAAGCACGAGGTAATGATGGGAGTGTGTGAACAATAACTGAAAAAAAAGTATCTTCGGAGCCGTATTCCATACGCACCTCGATATAAATTATCCGCACATTCGTGTTCTGAATATTTTAGCAGTTTCCGAAATTTCAGGGGGGGGGGGGGGGGGGGTTCCCTCGTTTTTTTTTTTTGCACATTCAAAATTACAGAAATATTACATCTCTGCACACCGGCAATCAAGAACAAAATCTGCAAGATTTCGTGCGCACAGCGGAGCGAGTGTCACGTGCTCTTTTCGCCGCGCCCAGGTGTGAGTGGCGAGCGGGCAGAGTGCACGTGAAAGGCGCTCCTATGCGTGACGCGCGCTCGCAGGTGTAGCGAGCGCCCTCTCTGGCCGCGTGTTTTCGGCTTCGCCCGTGCACAGCCCCAAAATTCCTTGCGTTACAGCGGCGACGAGAATGGCATTTTCTAAAATCTAGAAAATTATGTGGATATTACCAACAGTTGGCTATAATTGAAAAGCTAACCACTAAATATTAGTTAACTGCCACGTTAGTTAACACCTCTCATCTGTATTCTCATTCGCAACACCGCTGACAATGCTGTCCCGAAGAAAGTTCTTTTCCAACTCAGATAGCGTTGTTTTTTTTTTAATCGCTAACAGTCTTGTATCGTAGACGTTCTGGCAAGCTCGCACCTTGGTGTCGCTCGTCTAGAAAGGGACCAACGCGCACGCGCAAGGAGCTTATAGCGCCATACGGAGCCAAGCTTTGAAAATATCATCCATCCGCGTTGCTCTCTACCTGCGAGGGAACATCGCTCGATAGTGGGTGCCGTGTCGAGGGCAGTGTTGCAGTGAATTAAGTGCGACCTTCTTAGCGCATCGAGCACTACGGGCGGCAATTGCGCAGTCCAAGTGGCGCGCGCTAAATAATTAATTTCGGAACACGAGATATTCGAGCCCGTCAGGAGTATCCACCACGCGCGAGAATCCCCGCATTCGACGCATCCTGCTACACTCTGGCGCAGAGATTTCAAAGCGTTCCAATTGTTCGCAATCACGAATATATGATCTTAGCTTCCAACCAAGAAATATTACCGATACAAAAGGCTACGGCTCGCTTCAGATAATAAATCTGCCACTCCCCCTCCCCCCTTTCATCGTTTGCAGGTTTCTTGTGTAAACAATTGCGTCATGAAAGCACCTCTTTATGGTCTTAGCGTAGGATTACCTACGCGGTATTTATACCCCGCCATTCCACAGATGACGCAGATGTTCTCTCTTTGCCCCGTTCGCGACGCCTCCTTCAGGGGAACTTGGTGTCGCGTTGCAGCTGCTTCCTCTCGCTCCCATGCGCTTCTCCTCAATGCGCGCCAAACGTCTCGGCGAAATGATGGCCGCCCTCCGCTCCCCCTCCTTCAAAATCCCTTCCTTTTTTTGTTCGCTTCCTTTCCTTAAGCGGCCGAAATATCTCGAAGGAAGATAAAATTCGGGCCATCGAGTTGAGCGGCAATAGCATCGACGTCAGCAGCAGCAGCGGTAGGATAGACTGCACTTGAGAATTGAGGAGCCAGGGGAAGAGGGATGGAGTGCGGGCAAAAAGGCTCACGTGTACGCCAACATATTCGGCTGTGTACACTGCCCGCGCGCCGGCGAGGAGATGGGACGCGCATCGTCGAACGACGTGCAAATACGGCCGCGCTTCTCTCCGAGACGAGCGCACGCACAGGCTGGATCGGGAAGGGGCGCGCTTCGTACGCGAGGCTTCACTTCGGCAGCGGTTCGCAGAGACTTCTGGTGAGCTCAGTATTTACACAAAAGCAAAATGGAAATGAACGCGCGCCGACCATATTTGGAGCCATCGCTTACTTGAAGACGAACATTTGCGATATAAGTAAGAGCCTCTATTTTTTTTTTCTTATTGCTCTGTCTCTGGCGCTGGCTAGCGGACTGAATCTCTCCCTCAAACCTTGTTCGCTTTGTGTTGTGTTGTCAGGAATCCCATATTCCTGCCCTCTACCGTAGATCTCCGTGCACTGCTATATATATATATATATATATATATATATATATATATATATATATATATATATATATATATATATATATATATATATATATATATATATATATTTATTTATTTATGAAGGGAGCCAACAGTCACCGAAACCAAGGTGCATTGGGGAACGTTAATTTTTTTTTAATGTGTTATGCTTACCAGTGGGATAATTACTTTATAATTACTTTATAAAGCAGCAGAAAAAACAACCATGCCGCCGGTGGGATCCGAACCCACGACCTCCGAATATCGCGTCCGGTGCTCTTACCAACTGAGCTACGGCGACGGCTGTCCAATCTGCTGGTATCGTGGGTATTTATGTTTACTGGGTGTAAGCGAGCCTTGAGAGTGTTCACCAGCGCCACCTTCTTTTTCTTCGAAAGGTAACCTTTAAACCTCCGCGTAATGATGAATAAGGCCATCTTCAAGTACGTATAGCGACAAGAACAGAGCACTGCATGTTCCTGATCAGCAAACCACTATACCAACCCTGCATGTGCACAGATGAGCCAATCAGCAGAGATAAACCGCAAAAAATAAAAAGGGGAACATTTTGTGCATGCATCTCACCGATGAGGACCATGAAGATGCTCAGGGGTGTGCGAATAGCACTTTATATTTTAATCAAATCGAATACTAATATTGTAGCTTTGATACCGAATCGAATACGAATTGATTAGCGATAAAACCGAATCGAATGCTATTCGATTAGTTTAAGAATATTCGCTTCTTGTGCGAATATTTGTATGAAACGAACCATCGTGTAAAACCGCGAAGCGCTACCGGAGACGCTGTGGTACGGCGCTCTTACACTAACCTCCCTTACGGGGTACACGACACAAAGTCAGCGTATTAACTATAATATGACCGTCGAGCAATATAATTATGACCGTCAATGCGTGTAGCAAAATCATCGCTTTCTACTGATAATACCAGTGAATAAATTAGTACCACGTCTCAGTAGATGAGAGGGACGAGGTCAATACATATGAGTCATGGCCTCCGAGATTGGCCGTCGAGACACAGTGTGGTGGTGTTTTTCAAACACCTGTAGAATAAAATTACAGAGTGCCTTTTCAAAATTTTTGCCGATTCTTCCAGAGCTATTAGATAACCAGAGCATATGCGAGTCGTTTCGAATAATTTCGAGCCAGCACTATTTGATTCGCTCAGCGAGTTGAAAAGGAGCATATTCGATTCGGTATTCAAAAACTTTGAATTTGGCACCCACATCAAACTTATCTGACCAACGTATTAGAACTTTTGCAAAACCGCGCCGTTAGATTTATTCATTCTTCATACTATTATAGCACGAGGGTTACATATCTGAAATTGCTTTCAGGCATTCAGCCACTCGAGCTGAACCGCCGCACAGCCAGTCTTTTATTATTCCACAAGTTTTTTTTTTTTTTTTACAGCCATCTACGAACTACGCCCTACATGGTCCCTCCGGCACGCATATCTCGCCGCACTCTCCGTCAACTACAGATCAGCCGTCCACGTGCACGCACCGTCACCTTCGCAGCTTCATTTTCTTTCTCGCACCGCCGCGGACTGGAATGGCCTTCCCGCTGACATTGCAGCGATAACCTGTCCCGCGAACTTCGCGCGTAGAGCCTAGAGCTCTTTGTCATCATCATAACGCATGATTACTTGCTATCACATAAAACGTTGTACCCACCCCTTATGTAATGCCCCTAATAAGGGGTATTTAAGGAAATAAAATTGAATAATTGATTGATTGATTGATTGATTAATTGATTGATTGATTGATTGATTGATTGATTGATTGATTGATTGATTGATTGATATTCGCACACCCCTAGAATATACGCACCGAGCTCTGTCTGAAGTTGAAGGTGAGCAACAGCATACTGTTGAGGAACGTACTACTTAATCTGTAAGTGCCCAAGATTCCACAGGTATTAAATTATGAAAGATATAGCAGGTGATTCAGGGAAGGCAATGACTAAATATTAAAAATATGGTTTTGGAGAAAAGAGAAGCTTTTTTCGGCGTAGTAATGCTGGCATTGGCAGACGTCAAAAAACAGGCGAATCATGTTAACTAGTAAAGTGATAAACTAAGTTCTAGTAGTCAACGTTTAAACTATTACCGATAGGCACCTGATTGCAGTTAGAGATTTATAGCCGTCCATTAGTAGCCATATCAGATTTTAGAATTTCAAAAACGAAATTACTTTTGGTGCTGTGACTCAATTAAATTGGGCTATTTCGACTATAGTTACGTCCAATGGAACGGTTGCATTTCTTGCATGCTTCTCGAGAGTGCATGTACTTTGGTGCGATGTAGCCAAAATTAGTTGAGCCACAGCAGCGAGAGCAATTGCGTTACCAAAATTCTAAATATCTGTATGGGTACTACTAACGGCCGGCAACAAATCTCTACTTGCAATCAGGTGCCCATCACGAATAGTTAAAAGTTAACTATTAGATTTTCGTTAACCACTTTACTAGTTAACATGATTAGCGGGGTTTTTTATGTCCGCCAACACTGGTATCGCTATGCGGCAAAAAGCTCCTCTTTACCTCAAAAATCTTATGTTTAAAATTTAGTGATAAACTTCCCTGAAACACCTGGTATGCTTCCCCCTGTGCTTTTATTAGCTTAATTCAATGAAAAAAAAAGTAATAAAATATCTCTTTTAAAAGCCACAGTAAACAGAGAGCACTGCTACCTGACAGCTGTTGTTATCAGCCTCGGCAAAAAAAAAAAGAAAAGATATCAAGCTCACGAGAACACAGGAAAGTTGGAATGGATTCATCTTTAATCAGCGCGAAACACAGGACGTAGAGGCAGAAACAAGAAACAACACGGGCGCTACGTCCTGTGTTTCGCGCTGTTTAAAGATGGATCCATTCCAACTTGCCCAGTTTTCTGTTCTCGTTAACCACATTTCTTGTACAATGGGCTCTTTTCCTTCTGTAACCTATAACTTCACAACCCAGCGGTGGTGACCGCTCTCATAGCAATCTGTGTGTGCAGAGCAAGAACGGCATCTTGGCATGCAAGAAACCAGCAGTGCCCTACCGACATCCAAGTTTTGTGTGGTTGGCTGCAGCCCTCCCCTGGGCACACGAGACGCTTGTGCCGTCTCCTATGCTCTGAGTGGTGGAGGCAGGCACATTTCTACAGGGTTTTCTTTCGCGTCTACTGCGGGTGTGCGAGGAATGAGCAACACCAACTCCGACTTTACGCGGACTGGTCCAAGACTGCGGACCGCGTAACGGAGTTTTTGTGGAATACCGTGCGGCCTACGTTACCCACTAGGAGGAAAACTTCAGCAACGAGAGGAAAGGTTTGCCTTCTTGGCAATGGGGCTATTGAAGATCGTCACCGACGTACTCTGGAGATTGGTCCAAGTTCTGCTTTGAGCCAGCCTTACGACCTCTCGAGAAGTTAGCGCTCGCGCGGACAGTGTCCCAGGGCGTACCCGAAGGAGATAAACAGAGGTGTGTCAGTGAGTGCTCAGAAATCGTCAGCAACTACAAGGGCAAAAAGGCGTCAAGACGTATGAAGGAATTCATTAACGACTTGGCAGCTGAAGGCTTGAGGCCTCTCCTTTCTGACAAATAAGGGTTCTTTGTTCTCGCACCAGAAGATGTGTTCGCCAAGAACGCAGAAGCTTTGAAAAAGAATTTTATACAAGTGGCGTTGAGGTCTGCTGCCATCAAGAAGCAATCCTTGAGTATGTTACAAGGAATGAGCGCGGATGAACTATATGCTGCTATCAACAACAGAAAAGGTACGGTATTGGACCTCATTTTCACGGTCAAGACCCACAAACCCGATGTCCCTTTTCGGGAAGTAGTATCGGAGCGCGACACCTGGCAGCATGCTGTTTCAGGCTATTTGCAGCGGCATTTAGGCTTCCTTAAGCTGTCCGACCCTTTTATGGTGAAGAACTCTACTGAGTTAGTTTATTTCCTGTCGCGAATAGAGGACAAGAGGCATTATGCCTTTAGCATAGATGTGGAGAATCTGTTTAACTCCCTACCCCATGCCCAGCTGTTGAAGAACGTCAAGGACTGCATTGCCAAGGATTACGACGAAATGAGCTTCATTGCCAATTGTGGCATCTCCGTGGAAAGTTTTCTTGAACTTTTGTCCTTTTACTTACGTTCGACTTTCGTTGGATGGGGTGAAAAAGTTTTCGTCCAACGGTCTGGTTTTTGTAGTGGGTGTCGGGTCACCCCGGTATTGAGTGACATTTTCCTCAGCAGGATGGACATGAGACTGGATGAAGATCTAAAGGACTTAGTGTGAAAGTGTTTCGCTATGTCGATAATTTTTTAGTGTTTCTGAACCAAGGGTGCCCCAGGACCCTTGGTTCCAAGGACCCTTGGTAACAATGTCATTAAGATTTTCAAAGAGAGGAGCCAGGGTCTGGCTTTCAGGTTTGAGTGGGCAGACTCACGTTCTATTCGGTTCCTTGACTTGAAAGTCATTTTCCACGAGACAGGAACGTGTTGGAAATATAACCATAGAACAGCTAAGCCGCTCCTCAGTTAGTTAAAAAAATAGCGCTCGTGTTGTTTCTTGTTTCTTCCTCTACTTCCTGTGTTTCGCGCTGCTTAAAGACGATATCAAGCTCACCGCTTTTTCATTTCTTTCGGGATTGCATTTTGTGTCATAACTTTTGGGGGCCTCAGGCTACGCACAGCACGAAGGAAAAAGAAACAGCACACAAAAGATCTCCCGTGGCCAGCTTTCTTAAAAGAATAAATAAATAGGCACTTGGAGTGCAATCAGAATCTGTACATGCAAAAGATTAAACAAACGGTCGAGAACCTTTCGTCCCATTTATATATACCAGTCTTGGCCGCCTCGAACTGCTGCCCGCTCAGGTGCTCGTAGGCAATACGAGAAGTATCAAAGCACAATCAACATAGGAATAAGCCAAACTATCTGCCTAGCAACAACAAGTAAGAAGGAATTCCCAATTAGGCAATCTGTTAACATACTGTATGGCAGGCAAGGATTTGTTTATAAATTCAAAAAGCGTGAACAACGTGAAACTGCACACGGATTCGTGCAAAGTAAGCTGTGAGCTACAGTCTTGAGGGAATGCGCCGAATCTTCAGAGCAATGCAAACTCATGCGGTATGGCAACTAACAAGAGTGCGCAGTAATTATATTTACCGATGAAAAAACAATCTAACATTTTACTTCGCCAACTTTCAACACTACCATCAATTGCAAAAAAAGTGCGGTGTCGTTTTTCTACACTTTGTGGAGTTAGCCAAATGAAAATGTAGATAGTAAAGTTCTCATTTTCATTTTGTTTGCTTCTCCGTGTGACAGCGCGTCAAATGTCAGCAGTGCGAGAAACAGTGCTAGTTGTACACTGCATTTCTTATAAACTTGAATGCGCTTAATGTCGACAGAACGGACAAAGACGCAGCGACAGATTCTGGTCACTACGTCTCCTTGAGTATTACTATACGGCTCTCCAATTTTTTTAGTAATATCACGGCCGTTCAGTAGTAATAGCCGCATAAGACGGCCGTTCAGCATCTCATGCAGGACTGGAACGGCGAAACGGACGAGGGTACACGCATGCGCGAAGAGCGCTTGTCAGTTGCAGTGTCGTCTTGTCTAAAAAATTTAAAGAGTGTACGTCCTGGTTCATTCTGCCTGTACTAAGCGCCACAAGTTTCAAAGAAGCTCATAAAAACATTTGCGAATGTAAAAAAAAGATAAAGTTATTGGGAGTAAGTCCATCAATTTTGTTCGCATAGACGTGTTGCTCAAGCTAACTATAAAATGTCAAGCATCTGATTTCGTTACGCAATTCGCAATGCTCCTTTAGAAATCTTAAATGGGCAGATCTATTTTTGCTGAATAATCGAACTTATCTTGTCGTAAGTAAGCGAAAAGGTGCGCAAGTCTTATGCGGAACTCGCGTTAAAATATTGAGCTCATTTCGATAAAGACAGAAGCAAAGCAGGATCTAGAAAGATAAGTTTAGAATAAGTCGAAGTGCTTTACTCACATTTTTATGAGTAAGCAACGTAAATACAAAACCACTGGCTGCGCACTCCGGCTGCCAGCGATGACTGTAGCCCCCCTTCCCCCGTCCCTCAAATGAGTGTCACGAACGTAAGTATATCAGCTCTCGCCGTGAAAAACGTTTATAGGCATAGTCGTCATAAATGTACATGTGCGTACACGCGCTACTCAACCGCTGCTAGATCTGATGTTCACATTAATTTGTGCTGATACATAAGAGAGACACTGCGGAAGCACAAAGGAAAAAATATTTCTATTTTATCAAATTCCTGTGTCAATTATGTCGAACTTTGAAGAACTCCCGACGACGCAACCAAGTGGTCGCGACACTAAGGGTTGGCGCAAAATATCAGTAAGAATGAGCAGTACGATCTTAAAGACGGAGGTGTAGATAAAATTGTTGAGAAGAGTACGCTACCTCTGCGCGGTAAACAGATGCGAACAATGTCAAAATTGAGTCGTTTAGGCTGACACCCGCCAAGAATACGAAACCAAACGAACTTATCTGTGCATGCTGCAATTTGGAACACTTAGACGTAGAGGCAACAATTTCCTTCGGGTAAATCGGTACCGGCAATAGCTACGAAGTACATATATATAAGCTATGTATGTATCGCAGAAGAACTGGACCGTGAGAGAGAAATTAGCAGGATTTAAGAATAGAGTTGAGTGCATTCGAATACCACTTTCCGAGTTACTAAGAACAGCTTGCACCGCTTGCCGAAATCTCTGAAAAGGAGAGCATATAAGCGATGTATTCTGACAGCCCCCATGGAAACTTGGAAGCCAGCAAAAAGGCTACGAACGAGGATAAGAACAACGCAGCCGCCGATGAAAATGAAAATTACGCAGGCAGTTACGACTACTCAAATGCTTCGAAGGTGAAGGCATTAATTCTTTATTTATATATTTTCCTTTCTTTCTAATGACACACCTACTCATTAGCATACATACGTAACGGGGTTTCGTGGCCTCTGGGTTGCGTGCTCGTCTCGCAATCCGAAGGTCCTTGGGCCAGCTCCCTGAAACCTCGGAAGGAACCTATTTCTTTGCTGATGACGTCATTGAGAGTTTTGTGGGCCACTTTTCCTAGATGCCGACCTCGTTGGGTTTCGTTGCTAATGGGCCATATAAGGCTTTCGCCTTAAAGGTGATAGGTGCAACGTCAAGAGGCAAAGAAAGCTGAGTGGGCCAGGGAACAAATTCGGGACGAGTATATTTTAGCTCTAAGTAAAAAGAGGATATGGACAGGGGCAATACATATGCAGTTCGCGGAAGAGGTGAAAAGTGGTCTACCTGAGTGGCAGAGTGCACATTAAAGACAGGCAAAAGCAATCAGAGCTGGCAGAGATAGAGACGAAGTTACGAGCTCAGGAAATTTGCCGTTATGGCAAGGCCGCGGTTGAAGGGCGCAAGACAGGATTAGCTTGGGGTCCCTGTGAAAGACGTTTGCTCTGCCGTGGACTTAACTGGTTCGATTATGGCGATGATGTTCAGGTAGCAAACGCCAGGGCATATGTTCTGGCGCCCTTATAGGGATGATTCATAAGTTTCGCTTCTCAAAGATGAAACTTGCTTACAGTTAATATTATCAATATTCACTAATTATTAATAGATGTCAGAAATAATTACTACTGGCAGAAAGCCTTCAGCATAGTGCAAATACAGTGAAACGATGCAAGAACGACGGGACAAGCGTCGTCTTCGCGCTTGAGCACCCACACGTTGCACTCCCACACAACTGACGCATCAATATGCGTTGCTCAGTTATCGCAAAATTTTGAACCGAAAGTGAGGAATGGCTGTCACTCCGATTATCAACCACTGCTAGCATTGTATTAAAACAGGATAATGAAGCACCATTAGTCCGCAACTATCAATAATTTCTACGAGGAAAGAAGAAAAAAAAAAGCTGAACTTTGCATGAGGGACACCTGTTTATGCTTACCGTAACGACTTCCTAATCCAGCATACCAGTTAATTACGGTCTCGTCATCTTCGCGCTCAACAGTTTTGAAGGCTAACGCTGCAGCTAACTAGGCATTCCTCTTCAGCGCGTCCAACAGGCGGCGCCAAAGAGCCCTGACGCTAAAATATCGCCGGTTCTGCCACCGACGGAGGCCGCACCCGTCCCAGCGATGTGTCGTCGCTCCGGCCTACAAGGTGGTCGATTTTCGCTGACGTCGCGTGGAGAACGAGGCAGGCGCAGGGGCGGGATGTAAAACGAATCCATTCCGCTGGAGCTCGCTACAGATCGCTGGTCCCGACTGTGTGCAGTTGCGTCTTCGTGGAGCGAGCTCGCATCATCAGCGAAAATGCAAGCGCTCCCTGAAATTATTCGCTCGCCTTTTCAGGTGCCGTTTTTACTTCCTATTTAAAAGAAACATTTTTTTTTCACCCGGATAGTGTATATCTAGGGCCGTTAAGTTGCGGGTTTCATTTTTTTTCCCACATTCGGGGGTAAAAATCGGGCGATATTTTCTGGCTAAAATTCGTGTACAGATAAGGTTACTCAGCAGAAGGCTCCATTATTGAGGTGTTATCGGATCATATTTTGTAGCAGAAGACAATTCACTGTTAGCGCTCGTGTTCGTTCAGGACATAAAATGCTCTATTTTTTGCAGATTGTTTTTTAAACCATATAGAAAGAGCAAGTTGCACTGCAAACCTTTTATAAGATCAAATATTTTTTCATCATTTACTATAAATATTTCACCGCACACATTATCATATACTACACAGCAGTTCCACGCCCGCCAAACACCCATGCGCATTTCCTTGTACCCTGCGGAAACGTTCATTCAACGTCAATGCAATCATTTTAAACGCAGAAGAGCCTAGCAACAGTACACCATTAACGTGGGTAGCCCTTGATACAGTAATGCCAGTGAGACCTCTGGTCAGTACCCGCACTTTTGCTTCTCGCTTTTGAAACGTACTGTTCAAACCTGGCCTCAAATTAAGCACCGTCGTAAATAAAAAACCTTAAAATAAGCATAAAATTACCAGCTGTCTGACAACTCCCTCTGAATGTCCGCGCAAGATGCCCGCTAATTTGTTACCAGTGTCTTCTGTTATGTCGACACGGAAAATACACGGAAACTAGAAGGCTTCTTTCCGGGTAGGAATTGGGTTAAGCCCGATCTTTAAGAAATTTGCCTGGGGCCAAAAAAAAAATCGGGTAAAATCAGGTTTTGTCCGAAAACGGAGGGCCCTATATACCGTGTACCCAGGCCTCAAGAAAGCCAATTCGTTAGTTTTGCAGAGGAACGCACCAATGAATATTTTTTTTACATGCATGTTCAAACTTTCTCACGTACGATCAAAATACGTGGAAACCGTAATAGTAATATACGAGGATTTCTGACACCGTAGAGGTCTTGGGATAATGTTATTTTTCGAAGACGCGCATAAAGGTAGAATAACAGGCGAAAAATTGACCTTAGTACTGGTAGCGAAGTCTGTCTTCCGCAAAATGTGCAGCACGTGCTACCCCGCACACTGTTTTGGTGGGTATAATTTGCTGCGTTCGCTAGTTGGCATAAAAATGCCCTTTATACAATAAGAAGGAAGCAGAATTCGCCTGAAACAAAGAAATCAGTGCTGGAGAGAGCACACTCTGAAGACAAAACGTTAAAGTAAAGGTTAAGGGTTAAACAGAGGCTAAAATTGAAGAACAAGTTTCTTGATTATTCAGGTACCCGGAAAGTATAAATAAACATGGAAGCAATCCATTTACGGCTATTCTCATGCAAAGCTAGAAACAAACGCACGCCGTTTTGCGCGATGAGTGTGCCCGCCTTCCTGCTTAACAGCTTGAAGAGCGTTGCAGGTAAGTGACAATTTTCAGTGCTGACAAAAATAACCGTCATAAATCAGTATATACTGCATGAACTGCACTGAATACGCAGCTGCAATGTAGTGCAGTTCACTGCACTTGACAACAATCTGCGATACGCATTTTACTCCTAAGCACAGACACCAATAGAACAATGTAATATCGCAACAGGAAAAACAGTGTGATGTCGCAAAAAGAAAAGAAGCAGAAGTCCTAAGAAATAGTGAAAGGTCACCATAAACCGTTTAGAAAGGGGGGCGAATAAATATGCCAACGTTTAGGGTACTTTTTTTTTAAATTAGGGAGCAACAAAATGTTTTCTTGTAAAAGACTGACATGTAAGTAACACGGCAGTACAACACTAGTTCGAACAAAACTGTTGAGGAGCTTCAGGCCAAGCACTCTTGAAAATTCTCCCTGAAAAAAAAAGAAAAGGGGGAGAAACTGTTTTCCAGGTATCCGTATTTAGTTCGTCTCAGTGTGGCGTTATAGATACCAGTAAGCTGGTAGTTCCTCTACATCGGCGATTCCATAGCTAACGAAACGGAGAGGCCCCGCAGGTCCGACGGCCACCGCCACAGACTACAGAGCCACAGACATCTACACGCAAGGTAGAAGCCCTAGGCGTACACAACACCGCCCACGAACTCATGGACGCACACCTCACCAACCAGTTTGAGTGTCTCAATCTCACCTGAACAGGCAGACTTGTTATCCATAGCCTCGGTTTCTCCTCTGCCTCGGGAGGACAAACTCAAGCGGCCCCGATACATGAGCACACACCAGAGGTGGCCAACCTCATGAGGTTTCGACCCCAAACTTAAAATGACCTCAACCTCACGTCGTGAGGTGAGGTTGAGGTGAGGTCGGCAACGGCTCGAAATTTCGTGAGCGAGGTCAGCAAATAAGACCTCAACCTCACCCGTGAGTTAGAGGTTGAGTGAGGTTGTCATTCAGTGAGGTCGAAATTTTGAGGTCGAGACTTTTTGCAGTTGCCACGCCTTACTCCGATGAGTGCCGCTTCCGAAGCCGAGTTGCAGCGCATCACCGCAGTGTTCATGCAATGACGCTTGGTGTTTGGTTTCCCCTGTTTGGCCAACAGGATGCCACAATTCCTTCTTAGCTTCCGGTGCTGTGCCGTAATGTCCGTTCAGCCGGAGCCTACAGGAAGACGCACCCCTCTGGTCTTCCCGGAAGGAGTGTAACTGTCACAGCACGCCCCTCTCCCTCCCCATTGCCCCGCTGGCGTAGCACCCGTAGCTGGCTGCCGGTCGGCTCAGACTCCCGGGAGCGCGCAAAGCACGTAACTCACGTTGACCCCCGGTAGCTTTGTTTGATGCCGCTAACAAAAAAGTTCAGTCCAACAAGCACGCAATCAATTCGTTGTAGCGCGTATGGCCCCAGACAAGACTGCTTCGTATTCATGCTCGTTGACGGCGCTGACGTCACGGCGCTTGCCTTGCAGTCGAATAAAGGGGATCCTGCTGTACATTACAAGCCGGCTTAACAGAAACTGGAGCTGTCGGCAAAGGCGATAGAATGTAATTCAGGCGGTTCCTAACAAGGACACCTGCTGATTTGATTAAAAAAGCACGAGGCCAGAAAAACCTGTATAACACCGCGACGCTTTTGATCGGTGCCTTCCCCTTTCGAATTTTAGACTAATTCCCGTTCCGTAATGCAAGCAGATGCAAATATAATTTCACTTTTTTATCCTTGCGAATAAACTCTCTTTTGGTCCCCGGTTCCTTGTTCCTTCTCGGAAATTTGCTTATTATGCCGAAACACCGCAACACGAGGCGAACGCGCCAACATAGCGGTGTTACAGCGGCGAAAAAAATGCAAAACTACGATGAATGCAAGCCCCGCCGCGGTGGCTCAGTGGTTAGGGCGCTCGACTACTGATCCGGAGTTCCCGGGTTCGAACCCGACCGCGGCGGCTGCGTTTTTATGGAGGAAAAACGCTAAGGCGCCCGTGTGCTGTGCGATCTCAGTGCACGTTAAAGATCCCCAGGTAGTCGAAATTATTCCGGAGCCCTCCACTACGGCACCTCTCTCTTCCTTTCTTCTTTCACTCCCTCCTTTATCCCTTCCCTTACGGCGCGGTTCAGGTGTCCAAAGATATATGAGACAGATACTGCGCCATTTCTTTTCCCTCCAAAACCAATTATTATTATTATTATTATTATTATTATTATTATTATTATTATTATTATTATTATTATTATTATTATTATTATTATTATTATTACAATGAATGTATGGTGATGTGGTAGCTGATTCCTTTTTTTAATGAAGATGTGTGAATGTAACTGATTACATGCTCGCGCTGTGCTGCTGAGTCGCTCTTTCAAACCTTCTAATATGTCGTTTGATGGGGCACACTGTTCGCTTCTGTTTTTAGTGTGCAGTGTGCGATTTTTGTTTGTATGTTTATAATCGTTCTCGTTTTTTTTTTCCGTATGGGATCAGTTAGGTTGGCGGCCTGCCTTGCAGACGACCAGGCACTACACGTTATCTTTCCTTTAACTATTTTGCAGAGACCCATCGTGCACCTTAAACGGTTTCGCAGAATGCTCGCGCGGTGCTCGTGGGTAAAAAACGTCGAGGATGCTGTCGCGCCATTGATTAGTTCAGTTTTGAAGGAAACAAGTGATCGACTTAAAGCAGCTTGTCTCAGACTGGTTGACGAAATGGTACCAAGAATTATGCAGAGGTGTATGAGTACTTCGGCGGGGTTTCCCCCCACCCCCCCCCCCCTCCCGGGGGGGGGCTCGGAAAAATATTTCGCTGCGGGGATATTTGAGCGTAAAGCCATGGTGCTCTTGATAGAGCGGTTCACGCTGCCCACTCTCGGCCAGTTATTTTGACCCGTGTGATTTTAATAGTTGGCTCAGTGTTCGAAGACGTAATCTAGCCCTTTCTTTCAAAATTCCACGGGTTCACCGAGTCATCGGAGAATTCCCGGGATTTCGAAACCATTACCATCGCCACCTGGAGGGAAGTGGCGGGAACGAGGGAGGGCCTTGACCTCGCTGGAACATCAACATCATCATCCTTAATTATTTGCTGCTGGTATTCCTTTCTTTCCCGCACAATAATTGTTTTCGGTTGGTGAGTAATGTACAATATTTAATCAATATTCTGCAAACTTTTAATTTGGTTGCGGTATATCAGACTTCCCTGGGCTCATAAGGATACACTGTTAGCATCATCATCATCGCCATCATCTCGAGAGTCAAAGGCATGTGTCGTTGCATGATCTTTGCAGTATGTCATACATGAGAACTGGCGCGTTTACCTGCTGGACAATCCGAATGTCATTAATGTGGACCGGGTTGTGGGCAGTCTTTGTAATGCGTCATGCGCGCATGTGTAGTAATGTGGGATCCATATGGATCTTAAAATGGGGTGGAAGGGGGTGGATGGGGGCCTGGTATGACGAGAAATTACATCGCTGTCACGGGACCTGATATAACGTCACACTCGCATTATGTCATCACTAATTATACTAAATAGTTTTATCATTACCTAACTTTATTAATTAGTATTAATAATTATGTGACGTCATAATCTTCGTCGCGTGGCTCGTCGGCTCGTGACGTCGCACGGTGCCGTTTCTTGCGGGCACTTTTTTGCTGATATGACCTTGAAAGTGAGCCATCTAATGCTTTATCATTATTAAAAGAAGCCGCTCGTTTCTACACACACATAAATGCAACGGGCCTCTGTTGGTGTACTACGGTCGCAGCTTGTTAAGTGTTTTCGAAGGCAACATACAGAGGACTGAAAAGAGCCTTCTCGCTGTGCCGAATAGAGCTAGAAAATCGAAATATACTGATACGCGTCTGCATAACCATCGCATTGGAAAGTACATCGACGACCAGTTTCTTTAAATTCGGTAACTTTTCTCAAGCCTGAAAAGAGCATCGTGAATACCTCCCACCTCCTCCCAATTTCTGGTAGGTGGTGTAGAAGGGCTGTGTTTGCCCATTGCCGTTTCGTGCGTGAGTGAGCGAGAGGCTTCCAAAGCGGACAACTAAACACGAAGCAGGTTGCGAAATACTGACACATATAAAGTACTCACCGACGTACTGGTAGTAACCGCGTATGGGACACCCCTGCCCGCAGGCCATATACTCTCATCCCAGATTATAAGCTTCTTTTATTGCGTGCACATCAATAGTGTCTGTACACACCTTATTAAATAATACCATCATCATTTTGGCTTTCCTGTCCCACAGGATTCTCAGAAGTGTTTTTAACTGAAAAACTTCTTAATCGCTTTTTGTTTTGTTTTTCGTTTGTTTTCTGAGGTCGAGCAGCCGACCTCAACCTCACAATTTGAGGCTGAGGTGAGGTTGAGTGAGGTCAGCAGTGGCATCAGGAAAAGTGAGGTGAAGGCGCCTAAGGAGACCTCAGCCTCAACTGATGAGGTTGAGTGAGGTCGGCAAATTCGTTTTGAGGTTGAGGTGAGGTCCAGATTTTTGAGGTCAAACGTCCACATCTGTATATCACAGTCAGCGTTATACCTCCATACATGCGCCCTGAACTCCACGCGAGCCGCAGACGTGCGCATGCAAGGCTTCTACAGCGACGGTACGGGAACCTGCCCAATGTCCAATATACCGACGAGGCACACTCCGCATCGCGGTCAGCATCGAAGGCCAGTGTAGAGGATCATGCACTGCAGGAAGCATCCACCGCCACCATACGCACCGCCAGCACTCTGGAGGCAGAAGAGGCGGCTATCGCGCTCGCAATAGTCTCCAGACCAGAGAGGGAAACAACCGGCATTCTCAGCGGCCTGCCGCAACTGCGGCAGGGAAAGAACACTCGTGCCCGCACATCACATCCTGAAAAAGAGACACCATTTACCAGATATTGTTCTTGTTTGAACAGCTACGTGGTCACGAGTCCCTCCGCCAAAACCAGCGAGCGCACAATATCGCCCGAGCTTACGCAAACTGGGCTCCACAGGACGGCTCACGATTACCAGAATCAGTGCTCCATCATTATCGAGCTATTATTCAACGCCATTGGCTCAACCATCAGACCTACCCCTCGCCACACAAACACCTCACGAGGGAGGAAGCGGTATCATGGAGGTGTTTTTTATTATTTTATGTTTTAACTTTATCTTTAAGCAAAAAAAATGGTTGTGGTTTAGCTCTGGTTAACCCTAGTTGAATTAAGAAAGCTTCGTTTCATCGGCACGTCGTCTACGCAGCGTCTCATTGCTTCGTTCTGTTGTTGTTGCGTCTCTTTCGCGCTCTCCATAACGACTACAATACACTGCGGCGAAGCGCGCATATATATATATATATATATATATATATATATATATATATATATATATATATATATATATATATATATATATATATATATATATATATATATATATACCCCTCCCTGCAGCCGCCGCGGTGGCTGAGTGGCTATGGCGCTCGGCTGCTGGCCCGAAAGACGCGGGTTCGATCCCGGTCGCGGCGGTCGAATTTCGATGGAGGCGAAATTCTAGAGGCCCGGGTATTGTGCGATGTCAGTGCACGTTAAAGAACCCCAGGTGGTCGAAATTCCCGGAGCCTTTCACTACGGCGTCCCTCATAGCCTGAGTCGCTTTGGGACGTTAAACCCCCATAACCTAAACCATATACCCCCTCCCACCGCGAGGCGACACCACCTCTCCCTCTACCCCAGTGAAGCACATCTGGTGGAGCGAGCGGCGACGGCAGCGGCATCGACGTAGGCGCCATCTGTTGGAGCGCGGCTGCAGCGTTGCTAGGCAACGGCGGCTCAAGGTCTGGCCACGCGCATACGGCTGAAGTGCGCGACGAGCCGAAATGGCTCGCTGGCTGGAGTAGTAAAGCTTTCGCTTTAAAAAATAAAAGACGGTTCTTTTGGGTGGGCTCTTACTTATTCAAGTGTCCACGGGGGTTGAGCTTCACGGAGAGCTCTGTCCACTGGCCACGTTAGGCCAGCTGGTTGAGCAACTCGAAGAGTGGCCTCCCATGAGGAGGGGGATGGGTTAGGTATGGGGGTACTGCCACGGGTTAGAGGAATTTACACCTGCAGGTAGCGTTTGAGGGCTGCCTTGGCCGCCCCACATGTTGAACAGAGTGGGAGAGTCAAAGGAGAGTGGTAGCGATGAAGAAGATAGCGTGAGATGCAGCAGCTTGTCTGCAGTTGGCGCCAGACCGCACAGTATTTTGAATATAGTGGACAGTGGGGCGGGGGGGGCAGGAAGCGGCTGTTTTTTGTCATGAGTGATGATTGGTGGCATGTTAGTAAAGCCCGCGAGGTTTCCTGTCTGGATTTGTGTGTCCGATATTCCGGGGCCCAGAGGTATAGTTCTCCCGCCAGCGCTTGAACGCGCTGATTGCCTTGGATCTATAGGCACGCCCAGGAACCCACGTGAGGATTATGTGTAATGAGTCAGGCGGTTGGCGCGATAACGCTTGCTCATATTTACAGTACGCAGCTTGGGAGTCGATGCAGATTTCAGTGACCGTTGGGATCTTGTGTAGCGTGTATGAGCGCCAATGCGATGACCGCGCCCTCAGCCTCCTTAGGGTTGTTGTCGTGGAGGGTGGCTGCGGCCCCGATGTTACCAGCCTCGCAGGTGGCGACAGCGGTATAATAGCCTGGTAGGGCGTGTTGGGCCGCGTCCACGTTGAGAATTGCGGCTGTCTCCCTGTAGTGTTTGGTTTAATAATCAGCTCGGGCCTTGCGTCTGGCCCTGTGCAACTGGGTGTTAATATTTCTGGGTAGAGGATCGATGCGCAGTTGGCCCTGGATGTCAGATGGGATGATTTGATATTTGAGGCATGTAAGCAGGTGGTGGGGGCCACGTGGAGATGCCGTAGGAGGTGTTCGCCGGTTTCTGCGCGGTTTAGTCGAATGTATCTGGCTGCTTCACTGGCTGCGAGTAGTTCTGAGGTAATATTGTAGGCGCTCGTTAGTCATTTGTAAGTCATTTTGAGTAAGTCATTTGATGCAACCGACAGTGGTAGGCAGAGTGCTGAGGTAATCGTCTTTCTAATAAAAACGTCAGCTTTGTCTTGCTGCGTTTTGGTGAGCAAGTGATGGGGAAGGTGACAACTCAAGTGGCTGGCGGCGAGCGCATCTGTCATATTGAGGATTTCTCTCTCCGACAGACATGGCTGCGTGTAGCCATTCTGCGTATGAGGCCAGGATTTGTTTGGTTTGCTTTTCTATGAGTCGTAGAGTGAAGGTTTCACCCAAAGTTAAGTGTATATAGAGGCCAAGGACACCGAGTCTATTGACCAGGGGTATGTAGTCGTCGTACATTCGGAGGTGTATGCGTGGGTACCGCGGAAAGGGTCTGATCATGAGGAGTTCCGATTTGAGTGGGGAGCACTTCAGGCCCATATTGGTCAGGTTCGAGGTGATGATATCAATTGCCAATTGCAAAGTATCTTGCCCCTCTCCTATGGACCTAGCCTTCGGTCGTCCATAAAGTAATGTCGGCGTATAGTGTCACGTGGAGGCCGGGTATGACGGTGAATTGTTTGGCCAGTGGGGCTAGGGCTACACAAAATAGGAGAGGGGAGAGAATGATGCCATGTGGAGAGCTCCGGCTGAGGACAAAGAATGAATTTAATGATATTCTGCTTAGTTGGTTCTGGGCCGTTTGTTGTGTTCAGAAGGCTTGGATGTAGCGTCATATGCGCAACCCACAACCCGTGGTGGCCATGGTGAGAATGATATTGTCGTGGCTAATACTGTCGAATGCGTTTTGAACTACGAGAGCGAGAATAGCACGTGTGCTGGCCACGTGCTTCTTGGTGTTGAATATGGTTTCCTACAGGGATAGGAGTATGTAGGAGAAGCCAAGAGATTAGGACGAAGGCCGAATAGGTTGCTGGATAGAATCCCTAGATAGGGGGAAAGGTATTGAGGGTAGAGGAGATGCGGAAATCAATTTTAATTTTTTTTAAATGTGTCCGTGATGTGTCGCGCAGGATTAACAAAGTTTATGACTCCAACACTCGCAACAGGAATTCCCCGTCGTGTGTGAAAAAAAATCGATAAGAATTAAAGGGGTGCCTTCAGAAAAACCAGGGGGTGAGGGAAATCACTGTATAAGATTACGGCCCAAGGGGGCAAAACATGAACACCCTTATCATATACATATAGCACCGTAGTACCAGTCCGAGCGGCAGAGGCAAAACTCAATACACACGGTACGATCGATAAAACAGCGATTCAAACGTATAGTTCAGCCTTTCGTAGGCCCTCCTGGCACACCAGCTGGCAGGTGAGTCGGGAGAAGCTAGATTTTTCAGCAGTCCAACTTGGATGAACTCGTTGTACGCGCTGAAATGGGCTGAACGTGGTCTGAACGGGTCGTTCATACTCAGTCTCAGAACTTTGTTGCGGCACACTCGAGCAACAGTCGGAGTGTATGCCTCTAATAAATGTGCTCCTCCGCATCACCAAGGAGCAGAGTTTTGGGTTTGCACAGCACGTACACAAGTTTTATTCTCTGCGAGCTTTCTTTTTATTAAGTATGCGAGTGATCGAAAAGAAACGCATGCTTTTAATGCAGACATTCGGGCACCATAGATGCGCCCTTTGTGTTTCTGCTACACGCGATGAGATCGTAAGCGAAGGGGCTTTGTATTGTTCAAAAGTCACTCTGTGAGGGGTGCAATTAGCCACAAGCATCGGTATTCCCAGGTGATGTCGTTCCTAAGTACTGACCACGGGTACAGGCGGAGCCCAACGCTGCTCGGCATATTAAGCTTATTGTGGCGCCATCTAAGTACACACACAGGCACTATCAATCTGCCGCCGTTTTTCGACTCATGGAAGCGGGAGAATGTGGCAACCCGTTTCTCTAGTTAAGCAGGGCGCGGAATTTAGCGGCTTTCTATGCAGTAAGTAACAAAATTCCGCGCTCTTCCGAGCTGTTTATGAACTCCAGAACAGCAGTGTGCTCCATATAGCTGTCGGCCCCAAGAGGCGCGTGTGCTGTCCACGAGTATGGTGAGTACAGCAATACCACAGTTGCCAACACCAGTGAGAGAGACCCAACCGGGCATACTCTAATTCAGTGTATTAATTGTATGCTCTAGACCTTGCTCTATGCTTATAACGTGCGTCGTACAGCGGTGAGCGCGCACTTGTCTAGAGAGCGCGAGCGCTGCTTTGCGGAGCAAATGAGGCGAAATTTTGAAGCAGGTATAATGGGTTTCACAGAAAATGCTTGCGCTAGAACGCACCCGCAAAAATACGCAAGCCGCAATGGCACGAGCATCGTGCCCCTAGCAGAGCTGCTGGCTATGCAAACATTTCGTTTCATTCGTTCGCCAGCACACTGCTCCAGCGCTCTGCACAAGCGTGCTCATGCCGGCACATTTACCTGAACATCCTTCTCCGTTTCGTCCTCTCCATTCCTTCCCTCACGGCTCGGTCAGCTAGCCGAAACGGATACGCGGGCGAGGGTGCGCCCAGAAGTCGGCCCGCATCACCAATACGCACACGCTTGAGCACAGTATATATATGTCTGCTAAGCCCCATTAAACTGCAAACTGCAGTATCATGTGGAAGCTACAATCAACGAGTAAAGCACCAGCCGAATTCTCGAAACAGTTCACACGCCAGAACCGTGCGTGATTTAACGGCGCCTTGGGTAGGCCGTAAGCTCGGCAGTCACGACTGCTGAAGTCAGGTGTGCGCGCGAGCCATCGGCAAAATGTTGTTTGTACGAACAGCTTTCAGAATCTGCAAGCTGATGTGCTCACGCCGTCAGAAATGCCGTCACATTTTAGTGAACATATATTACGCTGTGCTACATGTAACAGGTAGCTCCAACATGAAAGGAAGCAGTCAGTATGCGCACAAGAATGAAATCTGATGTTACGCTTGCACTGAAGTCGAAGCTGTCTTGAAAAGTTAAAAAAAAAGAAGAGAAAAGAGAAGTGTGCTTTTCACTCATAAGTGTGGAGTAATTATCGCCTTAAGTGCAGGCAATGTGTTCCCTTTCACATTGGAGCTACCTGTACGTCAATTAGTTCAAGACGTCATAACCGCGCTTTGCTTACCTTGTAACACTGCTGCAACAACGCTCACGTTTGTTGCGTAAATCTATCCTCCTTCCTTCGCCGTACGGTTCAAGTGTTCACCCGCTACCGTGCATTTCCTCGTTACTGCTTATATCCCCTACACGCACCCAATCAAGCGACTCATGCGGAGCAGTTGCCCACTGGCCACTGCTAGGCTAATCGCGCCTGTGCGTAAACGCCACCACAATCACCCGTATACGCAGGCGCGCACTCTCTGTGGCCTTGGCAGGGCGTTCGTGCCGCGAGCTATACGCTGTAGCGTTCCGCTACTGAGCACGCGGCCGGGGGTTTTAATCCGGCATCGGCAGCCACATTTTCATTTAGGCGAAAGAATAAAGGCTACACAACCTCAACCGCCCCTCACAGCTTCCATCGTGCTATCCCTCACTAGCTCTCTACGAAGAGTCAGGATCATCTTCCCAAGAAAGCATATCGCGATAACTACAGATGACGAGGCGATGACAGGACAAACGCTACTTTCAACTCTCCTCGCCTCGTCCTCTGTAGTTACCACGCTATGCTTTCTGTGTAACAAAGAACCAACACGACCAAACATATTCCCTCCTGAACAGCATCATCTTGAAGAGGGAAGGCCTCTGCGCTCCTTGTTGGCATCAGCCTCACGTCAGCGTAAGACGTCCACGTCGCGACAGTTGTGACATTTTCACTTGCCCTACTCCGACTGACAGCACGCTACTGGCATGGCTGGTCAGGCCCCTACACGTACCTGTGATTGTTTAGTGACGCTTGGATATTCTAAGGGCTGTTTCCCGATAGAGGGAAAGGATACACTTCATTGAGCAACTGCTGTGTTAGCCGCTAAGTTGGTAGCGTGCTTGCTGCACGAGGGCCGGCTGGTGTGGCAGCTGGTCAGAGGCGAACCAAGCACTCCACGAAGAAGGGTATGGGTAAGGGTAATGCATTTATTGTACGGCTAATGGGCCTTAACAGAGACGGTGGGGTAGGTTGGTATAGTGTTCTGAGCAGAAGGGAGATGAAAGTTACAGATATGACCTAGCTGGTGTATGGAATATTAAACTGAATTTTGCGTAAGAGACGAATGGATGAGGGGGAGATATCGGGGCAGGGTAATGGAATGGTCTGTTTATTTATCCGAACATTGCTGTAGTGTGCGTTGATGTGCTTCCAATATTGAAAGGCCTCCAGCCCGGAGAATGGGTATGGCAAGTGCTCTGAGTAAAGTTTCGCAAGCGAGCTGTCAGTTTCTTTCCTGCAATCCCGGCATGCCCATGAAGCCATCTAATCCGGACTGGGGTGAGCAGCAGTGCAGCCAGTGCGTCCGTCATCTCTTCTCGGAGGTGAGATGTAAGTTTGCCCGCTTGAATGGCTTGGATAGTTACTTGAGAATCGAAGTACACAGTATATCCGCGGGGTTTGGGAGTCAACTGCACGGCATCCTGTGGATGGCCAGCTACTATGGGGAGTATTTCTAAAGTGGAAGTTAACGCATGGAATGGAAGAGGCCCAAAGTCAATGTCAGAATGGATTGGAAGGGAGTGATGATTGTACATGTTGCTGCACCTGTGGAAGTGCGTGGAGCGTCGATGCCTATGAAGGTATGGTCCGGAGGAGGTTGGTGATGAGAAGCTTGTGCCCTACGTTAGCCCTCATGTCTGATGCGGTTCACGCTACGCGGTAGGGGGCTATATATGCGAAGATTTGCATATGGGAGGGGACCGCTCGCGATAGAGGGGAGGTTAATGGGAGCGATTCCGGCTTCCTGAAGCGCTCAGCTGCGTTATTTTAAGCTAGACAGCCACGCTATTTACTGATATCTGTGTTGTTGAAGGAGTTCCGTAAGTGACAGAAAGAAGCATGTGCCATAGATACGGGAGGTGGAGGCTTGGATGTGGACGGGAAGGGCAGCTTTATATAAGGTATTGAGTGGAGCTTCGGTATGAGCCTTTTCATTGATTGATTCAGATATATAGAAGGGTGCAGAGAATTTTGTTTAGCAATCTTGCCTGGACCTCTCGCAGTCTCGCGTGTGTTCGGGCGATTGATTTGACCATGTGGGTTATGATTTAGCACCTACGGATGGTGGTGGGTACATTCTGTTGGTTGGATTTTTCGTGTATGTGAATGCCAAGAACCCGACATTAGGGTGCTTGGGGAATGTTTTTCCCTGCCATGTGTGCGTGTATTGGTGGGTTGTGTTCGCGTTGGTATTTCTTATCAGTCAGAAGTACAAGTTCTGCTTTATACGGCGCCGGTATTAGTCATATATGGTGAGGAGGTATGTTTCCACCGTGTGTATGCCGGCCTGTAGGGTTCGCTGAAGTAATATCTCGCCTGTGGGCTCCAGGGGCATAGTTGGTAATCTGCCTACTAGTAGTTATCAAATATGTATTGTCGAGTTCTCTTACTTCTTATCTGTTTGTAGTCTGCCTTTTATTATTTGAACTTTATATGCACTGACTGTCCGCCTGCTACCAATGCCCACCTTCATTTCCAAAGAGCGCTCCTTGGGCGCCGCCATAATGCTCGCTGGAATGATATGTGCACCTGTCGCAAGCACGGTGGAAGAAGTACGAGCTACCTGCACCTGTTCGCAACAGGACGAGAGCAGGCATTTTTAAAGTCGCTTGGCGGCGTGCCACTGCCACTCTTTCAGTGGCCGCAGTGCGGAAGCTCGAGAAGTAAGTTTCTCCTGACCGGCTGCGCTCCAGCGTCGATGTGGCCCTCGTGGAATGTGCCGAGTGCATTACCGTAATCCGAATCCGTTGCAGTGGTTCAACACTATACGGCGTGCTGCTACCGGGCACGAGCTCGCGGATTCGGTTGTCGGCCGCCGCGGTCGCACTTAAAGATGGAGTCAAAACGTAAAAACGATCTTTCCAGAGCCCTCCGCAGCCGAGCTTTGGAACGACGTCAAAATTAATTTACCGCATTTTCAATTCGCCAGTGTGTGCGCGGCCGCCCGTCACATGTGGCATAAGATGGCGAGAACACGGAACGATTCCCTCCCTGAAAAGTTGCAACGCGGCTCCCAAATTTAGCCCTTAAATATACGTCTTTCTCAACCCTGTTTTCCTTTTTCTTCAGTACGGCATCCAAATGAAGCAATCGAAAACCTCCTTGTACGAACTTTCGGTGCAATCCATTGTCATTTCTCAAGGGCAGCTCTACAGCTACAGTAACGACGGGAGAAAAAAATTCAAGCGAGCCACAACCCCTACATTCCCTCAATTTTCTGGTTCGTCTCAGCGGACAACCTCTCGCGTCACCCGAACGGAGCAGAAAAATAAGAGAAATCAAAGGCTTCACATACAAATGGTAATAATGGCGCGGGCCAACCCGTGGACTTCATTTTGCCGGTACCGTTTTACCCACCCGGCTGACGTCATCCGCAGATATGTTGTTTCCCTGAACGAATTTCCTTACACGCTCCCGCTGCTGACAGACGCAATTTACCTGCAAAAGGTTGCCTCCTCAATACTTTATTTCCGGAAGCGATTGCCATGATATTCAAGCAATCTTCGTTGAGGTGTTAGGCTGACGCACTATCAGGCACGTATCCAGGGGGGGGGGGGGGGGGGGGGGGGGCCGAAATCGCGCTCAACCCCCTCCCCCTCCCCAGCAATGTTCTTCTTAAGCATGGGCCCTGCCCCCCGCCCCTCCTTCCCAGATTTCGCCCTATACAACTGCCTCGGGCCCCTCCCTGCGCACTATGCATCATGTACAGACTTTTCCAAAATGTACAGCCCACGAGCTTTGCTTCTAAGCCGCACCGTTGGGCTACTGCATCACCCTAGCCATCCTCCGGAGGGGTGAGGACTTCCCTTCCTTTCATCTGCAAGAGATCTTGAACGCCTACGATGCAAAACGAGACATCCATAAGCGAAGCCAGTAGGGTGTACATTTTTGACGATGTACTATGTGTATCCGTGGTTTACGAGCGCTCGAGAAAAACCGCGAATCGGAACTGAAAACACCGAGAGTCCAAGCGCGTGCGTGTCTTCGACCCGCCGCAACCTTTTCAGCAGACACAAGGCTGTGGAAGTTCGTTTCATTGTTTTTCGCTCTTGCACTTTGCGCTAACGTTGACGGTGGTGAGCGAGCATTTACGCTCTACCATACGCAGTGAGCGGACCCGGCCAATATACACGGCGCGCAACTCTGAGGAGCTGCGAGCTTGAACTAATTTGCCCACAGCGTTTGCCTTTCGTTTTCGTTTTCGCGCGCACGCGCGAGCTCTTTCCGAGCGTACACGTGAAAGCAGGGCAGCGCGGCGGGCCGTTCCTTCGGCCGAGAGGTTTCGTTGAATGACAAAGAAAGACGGACTGTGCTAATTACACCGAGGCGGAGAACGCTCAGGCGCACTGTTCAGCTTATATTAAAAAGACGGAAGGACGAATGCATGAAAAATGACTTCGATGTATGGCAATCACTTCCCCTCTCTGTTTTTCTTTAGTTCCATTTCTCATAGACAGCTTGCAAGATAACGCGCATGAGCAAGAGAAGCGCACGAAAGCCGCGGCGCCTGGAAAAATATCGAGAGGCCTCACATCTCATTAGCGCACGCATTTTGCTCGGCAACGTAACGGGAACTAAGGCCTTTAAACACCTTTTCTGCTCTCCCTACGCGAACGCGCAAGAACCTTTACGTTCGCACCGCGCTTTTTTTTGCTGTTGTTGTTGGTGGTGGTGTTGTTCTCGTTCTCTCCGTCTTTAGAGTAATTGATTGCAACTCGGAAAACAGTGCTGAGGAGGTCGTTTTTCAAGCACGGTCCTGTATTAAGAGAAAAATAAGCACGACGCGGCGGCGCTAATGGTTTTATAAGGTGCACGATGTGCTGGTGATGAATGTTTACGAATACTAACGCGGAGGAGCGCCGACATTAATGCTAGTGCCCCTGGAAATGGAAACACATTGCCCGGTTGTTAACTTGCCTTGAAAGCTTTCGCTTTACGGCAGCCGTTCACACTCGGCCGCTGCGTAGGTCGCTCATGGTCACAAGTCAATATACAGCCATCCACTGCTGCAGCGACGACGCCTTCAACGGATAGTCAAAGCAGGCATGAATATCGAGCCAACTTATAACGGACATAACAGTCATGGAGATTGCGTTCGTTGTATACGAGGTTCGTAGTAAGTGGACTTCCCCTTGTACAGCGAAAAATGCAATGTCAGGAAAAGGGGGCCTTTATTTCATGCTTCTTAATGCTGGCTCTGCCATGCAGAGTGGTCATATGCATCTCACCGAAATTATTTCTGCCAGCGAGCTGCTTTAGGAACGCAGTGTTACTAACTACGACATGAGCGTTCATGGCACTCGGCGGTGGGTCGGCCTCCGCGTCTCCGATTCTCGTTAAAGTTCTACGAATGAGGCGGCGAAGCTAGTGCACCACATCCGCCCAGCAGCAGCGCACAATTTGGAGAACTGATTGGAGACCACACATCACGTCACCGACTGGCGAGTAAGGCATACCATGTGACCGGCTGCCAAAGTTCTCAGACCGCCGCGATTGGTTGACCACCGACGGCATGCGCTTCTCAGCGCTGCCGCTCTTTCGCGCTCACCTCACTTATGCTCCTATTTTAGACCAACTGGCACAAGTTCATGCAGTGACTGACTCCGCTGCACGTCGGTACGCTCTTGGCCGGTGGTTTCAATGATGACTTATGATTGCTTTTTGGGGGGTCGCCACATTGCTTTGGAAGAGGGTTTGGGGTGCCACGGAAGCTAGGACACGCTTTTTGGTCTCCACGCTGGCGGGAAGCGTGCGTTTCCTGAAGGCAGGGGAGAATTTACGGCGCCTTCTCGTTCGCTCTAACCGATTTCAGCTGTTACGGTCGTTCGCTGTAGCTGAGCCGGAGTGCCATTGCTCTAATACATATTTTGACGGTAGCACTAGCCTCTTTTGTAATAAACGAGTGTTCGTTATAACCGTTATAAGTAGGCTCGGCTGTTTGCACTGCAATCGGCCAGTACGGTGTTTCTGGCCTTTAATCTTCCCCACTGCTATAATTGCACCGCATGTTCATGACCACAACAAGCGAGTAAAAATGCCGCTCTTAACAAAATGCACAGGCGATTATACCATTCCATTTCCATTTATTTTATTTATTCACCATATGTACAGTAAACCAAACTCTGTTAGGCCCATAGCCGAAGCTACTCGTGGCCCATCGTCATACATACTTGGCAGCAAAAAATACGATGTGATGTGACAGATCTGCGTTAGATCCGTTGAACATTTCGCTTTTACATCGATCGCCTTCCCATTGCGTCTTTGAACTTGATTTCACCGTCGCTTTTTCCTATCGCTGCCGCGTGCGCTTCTGGTGCAGTAATTGTGAAGAAAGGAAAGGCGCAGTAACTATCTCGTTCAGCGTGGACGCCACCCAAATGAAAATTGGTTACGAGTTAAGAAAAGATGCTGCAATTGTCTCATTCTGGGTTCACATCTCAACTACGTCGTGAGGGGAGCGATAAAGGAGGGAGTGAAATTCTATTCTCTGCTCCGAAGAAGCTCGCCCAGCTGTGCTCACGCATTTCTCGAGATGGTAATCCGAGCGGATGCAGTAAAAAGCATGCCAAGCAGTTTGTAAACTGCTCCACCGAAGTCGTGTATGAGATCCCGTTGACATGTGGGATGGCTTACATAGGCCAGACGGGGCGTTGCATTAATGATCGCGCGGGGGATCATTTGAGGGCTATTAGGAGAGGTGGAACGAATTTGGCTATTCATTGCGCCAACTGCACAGGGTGTGAACCACGACTGAGCGCTATAAAGATTCTAGGTAAAGGTCGAGATAAAACCGCGCGCGAGTTACTAGAAGCCTTTCATATCAGGAAATTGGGCGACAAATGTGTCAGTGATACGTCGGTTAAACTCTACAAGGCAGAAATCGGGTTTCTTGAACGTGTGGGTTGATGTGATCATTTGATTGCCTTGTCACTTTGTGTTCTTTTTATCTTTTGTGTCCTGCGCATGTCTTCCCCCCCCCCCCCCCCCCCCCTTATATATTTTCTGCTGTGGCTGAAAATAAATCAGATGTGAGTTAGCGCCAGTCCGTGTCTTCCTCTGCTCTTGTGTGTGTTGACCTGTGCGCTTATTATTCCGTCAAGTTGAATTAAACATTGCAATAAGCTAAGAATTGTTCTTTCCGACGCTCATAGTGCGTCAGAGTAAATATAGTTAGCGAACCTCACATTCTGGCAGCGTTGTTATTCATTCAGCTTAACAGTCATACGTCTTACTATGCGCCATATATAAGATTGGCGCGACGACAAACACATTTTCCTTCTGTTCCGGAACGGGGTCTGACCACCGGCAAAGGAAAATCGCAATATTACATCGGCATTTATTTACTATTATGCACTTTATACCCTTCCAAGCACACTGACCTTCCTTAGCACTTCCCGAGTAAGAAAATAGTGCCAACCTCGTTTTCCGTCCATATCCGAGAGGCGTACCCGGTCTGCTTTAAATTATACTTTCTTGAGAAAAAGAAATACAACAGCGCCATGCCAAGCACTCTCAACACAGCTGCACTAGTTGCATATTATCCTGAAGACGTTGAATAAAATTTAATGGAATTTAATTAAACGCGGAGAAAAGCTACGAAAAAAGTCACCAGTCAAAGCTGTCTAGTTAAGCCGTGTTGGCTGTGCAGCCCGATTTCAGAGCCTTCGGAGGTTCTAAATGAGTGCGAAGGTGCGCCTCGAGCAGCGATCGATGCTGCTTTTACACGTTCGTGGGCATAGCAGCACCTCCTTCTTTCATTTCGCCGCACTGAAAGCTCGTTACAAATGTGGACCGAGGAAAAGCGGAGAGTTAGATCTATACAGACAGCTATAGCCCGTTGGCAACAAGCGTATATCGATTTCAATTACTGTGTAGCAGCGAGGGTGTTATGACGTCACATCTGCAGCTTTCAAAGGTGGCCGCCAGTTGCAGCGGTGCGATACAAGATCGGAGAAGAAATGTCATTTGCCCTTTACGCATTTTTTTATGCGCAAAAGATTGTAGTATTAATCGTTTTTAGCAGTTCAACTTTCGCTTGCATCAAAAACTGCAGCTTAAAAATTTTGGTTCAGTATCCCTTTATGCAAATCACATGCAATAATCTAGTTTGTGAAAATAATGTTACGTTGATATGTATTTAAAAAAAAAAGGAATATACACTGTGGACAACAGCACAGGCGCAGCCGAACAACAACGGCCAAAGGGTGCACGAGAACCGACTTTCTTCGTTCAGTTTGACCACACCTACAGACGTGGCACAAGCCTCTGCAAAAACACTTTCCACGTACAAAGCAGGAAGCGGATCAGCCGCGTGGTACGGCTTGAGCCTGCAGCGACATGAACAAAGGCGGCCGCGTTGGCGACGTCGGAGAATTAAACGCGGCTATTTCGTAGTTCCCGTCAGTCAACTGCCGGTCCACGCTGTAAGGGCCAGTTGCACGGAGAAAGGAGTTTGTCAGAGAGTTTGATGTGGCGAGATGGACACCAAAGGAGGACAAGCGAGCCTAGAAAGAAGTGGACTTCCCGAGGCAGACAGCCGCAAACCAAATTTTGATAGGTTTGTGAAGCGGAAAGGCGGACGCGTGAAAGCTGACGCACCAGATCGGCTTCTTCGATGGCATCTCGTGCGAAATGTGGGGATGAAGAGGCTGCGGACAGCGGCAGTATGCCAAAGGTTAAGTGTGCATGCCAAACAAGAGATATAAAGCGAAAAGCTGGTGGTGTCGCGGCGGGAAGAATTAATTGTAAGTGAACGTAGAGCAATGTTCAAATCCCTATGGTCGGTTGAGACGTAAATATAGAGCATATCGGTAAATGTTAGGTAGATGTGTTCAGTACTGTTTGTCTGGGGATCATAGGCTGTGGTGAGTTTGTGCTAAGTGGAACATGGGAGCAGGATATCATTATCAGACAGTTGAAAGGAAGTAGCGGCGTCGGTCAGCGAGTAATTGTCGTGGAGCACCACGGCGAAGGGTAACATCTTGTAGAAGAAAATCTGCAACATCTGTAGCGGAACTTGTGGGTAACTCACGCGTCATAGCGCACCTGGTCGCATTGTCAGTAGCAATGGAAATCCACCTACTGTCTTAGCGGGACGTCGCGAAAGAATCCAGGAGGCCAAGACCAACGCGAAAAAAGGTCAGAGGGAAATGTCAGCAAGTTGAAGAAGACCACCAGGCAACCGAGATGGCTTTTGCCGACGCTGACACAGGTAGCAGGAGGCGACGTAGCGGCGTCCTGTACAGTACAAACTACACCAAAAGAAACGGCGGCAGAACCGGCCGTACGTGGCGCGACATGCCAAAGTGGCCAGCGGTGAGCAGGTCATGGATTTTCTTAACCACTGAGGCGCCACAAGCATCAACTCGGGACTATCAGAGAGGGCATCATCATCATCCTGACTACGCCCACTGCAGAGCAAAGGCCGCTCCCATGTCTTTCCAAATTAACCCTGTCCTTTGCCAGCTGCGCCCGCCGTATGCCCGCAAACTTCTTATTCTCAGCCGCCCACCTAACTTAATCCCCCCCCCCCCCCTGCTATTCTTGCCTTCTCTTGGAATTCAGTTTGTTACACTTAACGACCATCGGTTATGTTGTCTTCGTATTACATGCCTTGCCCAAGTCCATTTCTTCCACTTGATTTCGACTAGGATGTCACTGACCCGCGTTTGTTCCCTCACCCACTCTGCCCACTTCCGGTCTCCTAATGTTACACCTATCATTTTTCTTTCCATAGCTCGCTGCGTTGTCTTAACTTAAGGTCAACCCTTTTCGCTAGCCTCCGTGCACGTTTCTGCCCCGTAGGTTAGTACCGGTAAGATACAGCTGTTGTATACTCTTCTCTTGAGCGATATTGGTAAACTGCCATTCATGATCTGAGAGAACCTGCCATATGCGCTCCACCCCATTCTTATTCTTATTTGGTTTTAGACTACTTTGCATTACATTACTTTTTTACATTACTTTGGTTCTCTCCATGCTAATTTTAAGACCTACCGTTCTGCTCTGCCTGTCTAACTCATTGATCATGCTTTGCAGCTCATCTCCTCAATGACTTAGCAAGGTAATATCATCAGCGAATCGCAAATTACTTAGGTATTCTCCTTTAACTCTTAACCCCAACTGTTTCCAATCCAGGCCTCGTAGCACCTTCTGTAAACAGGCGGTGAATAGCATTGGCGAGTTCGCGTCTCCCTGCCTGACACGCTTTCTTATTGGAATTTTATTGCGAACTTTATAAAGGACTACGGTAGCTGTGCAGTAGTTATATATATATCTTCCAGTATTTTCACATAAGACTCTTCTACACCCACATTCTTCAATGTCTTCATGACTGCTGAGATTTCCACTGAGTCAAATGCTTTCTTGTAATCAATGAGCGCTATATATAGGGGTTGGTTGTATCCTGTGCATTTCTCTTTCATCTAATTGATAGCACGAACATGGTTAATTGTCGAGTATCCTTTACGAAAGCCTGCCTGATCATTTGGTTGATTGAAGTCTAAAGTTGTCCTGATACTATTTGCGATCACCTTAGTAAATACCTTGTAGGCAACGGACAGTAAGCTAATCGGTTGGTATAAGGAATGACGCGTCCATAGCCCTGCTGTAGTTGGGCTAGCAATGCACCGACCTAGTGTCCACTGGCGTCGGTGTGAGCTTGAGAAGGCGCTGATGCGTCATAACGCGATAAATAGGCAGCGTGGTCAACGTTATGACCGAAGAAGAGGTTTCCGCTTGGGCAGGACCACAGGTAAAAGGAATGTCCTGCTTGAGTTTTGTTAGTGGGCGCGCTATGTAGGCGAGATATTTAACGAAACAATAAAAATACGAACAAAGAAACACAAAGCTTTGAATGTCGTTCGTTGCCTTGGGTAGCGAAGCCCTTGACGGTGCGGATTTCACCCGAAGCCAATTACTAATCAATAGACTACCGAATGACGAATAATGGTGAGCTGGCGGTGGCTGAGTCGACAGTTCGTGGATGTGGGGTCCTGATGAAAAACAGCACTCGTTTGAGATGATTAGAAAATGTAGGCCACAAGACAACAGCGCGTCCAGCTAGAAAAGAGAAGTGGTCCACTTGAAGCTCCGAAGAAGTAAGTCCATAATCCAAAGTGGCCTCAGCATTTCACAGACCAAAAGGAATGGCTTTAATCTGACTAAGACTATCACGTGTAAGTTGCAACGAATGTGGTCTTGTCAAAGTCCGTACGTCATGCTGAGAGAAATGCCAATAACCGGAGCGGAGATCGACAGAAGAAATCGCACAAACCGTCGCCTATTGGGAGAATTTTTAAAGGTTTACTCCTCTATGAAAAAACAGAAAAATATTTGAGGCACACACTGAGAATGTTTTGTGACAGCTATATGGATGTTTTTATTTTCCAACATGATAAGATGGCGAATAAATTACCAAGAAATGCGAACATTGAGCATGTAACAACAAAAGTATCGATGTGTGTAACAGTTCATCTTTGGTTACAGGCGCGAAAAAAGATGAACCGTTACCAACTTGCCCAGCAAGACGTTCTTTTAACAGTGTTATACTTGCAAAATAACTGATTCCTGGGTCATTTGATTCTACGTGCTGATGAAGGTATTATAGAACGAAGCAACAAGGATACGAGAAAGGCGCAAATGCAGAGCGCTAACTTCCAATTGATTTTTTTTTTTACAGTACGGTGTCATATATGTAGTACACACGTATCTGCACCCGCGCGCTGTCAATAAAATTTAGTTGAAAGTTAACGCTCGGTTTGCATCCTTCTCAAGTCCTTGTCGTTTCGCGCCGACACATTCTCCCTGGAAATAGCGCGAAAATGAAAGTCAAGTGCGTGTGCGCAGCCGCCCACAACATTTTAAACACGAAGGCTTGACCAGCGCAGTGTCTAAACACTGGTCATACCATCTCTCCGCGCTGCAGCTGCACCTCTCTCAGGCCGCACCCGGCGCGGTTCGCAAGATTTCTTGAAGATGTCCTGTAGGAATCTTTTAGAAGACAGATTCTGGATGTCTAAAAAAGGTTTGCGTGACAATTCCTACGACAGGAAACATGCATGACATCAAAAGTCCTAGCAATTCATTTTGGCCTGCACCCGAATGTGCTGCCTAGCTGCTACTGAGCACAGTATGTTTCACACACAAAATTCTAAACAGATTTAAAATATTTAAAACTATGCAATACGTGCACAAGCGAGAGTTTTTAATAAAAAATAAGACATCTCTCCAAGACGCCTAGAAGACTTTTCTATAAGACATTTTTATGTAGAATGTGTGTGCGTGCCCATGAAATAGCTTTCACTTTTTAGTTTTTTTTCTGCTCTGATAAGAATAATAACTTTCCACTAATAGAGCGTCGCAGTTGAACCGAACTAATTACAATGCACAGACAATAAATTAACAGCCACAGAAGACATTACATAACTTTGTTGATAGGCCGTTCTCCACGCGGACCATTGCGGAGGCCGTTGGGTGGAGTGTATAAGGATGAGCGAAGGATTAATGATACAGTACGGTGAGTACAAGGGTTCGTATGCCTTGATGTTTGGTGTGCTTGTATGAATGACTGAGGTGGTCATTGTTACGCAGTCTATCTAGCACATCCTCAGGAACCTGGGCCAATTGAGACGACTACAAAGATGGTTTGTTAATCTTGGCGAGAAGTGTTATAGCCGTCTACAAGACGGGTCGGTGGTCAGTCAAGCGACGACGACGAGATCGAACGACGAGGAGTAAAGTGAGCCGGGAGAATGACATTTCGCCCAGGCGTGCGCACCGAGCAGTGGTAGCCGTTCAATGTTATAATCCAAGTTGGTATGACCCAGACAAGTTTTCCTGAATTAGGTATTAAAACATTTTCCTTGCCGAAGGTAAATCAAGGCGCCGCCATCATCCATTCTGTTTAAGTTGTAAACCTTCAGAACTGGAGAGCTGGCATGCTCCCGCAGGGGTGCTTTCCCATTTTCGAGGATGTTGCATTTATATCGTTTATATGTTTAATTAATGATAGGGAAAGGTTATTCTAGCTTTTATTAGTAACATTACAAAAACGTCAGAAAAAAAGGCACATAACCTTGACCGTCTGACCAAAGCTGTCGTGGAAAAAAACGAGAACAACGAAAGTACGAAATGTGAAGTGACTGAAGCGAAACAAACCAAAAATCATGTTGATGTCCCATTTCGTGCACTGCCAAAGGCCGACCTCCGAGACAAGACTGCTCACTTCCGGTGGCTTCATGCGCGGTTCGCTCGGGTAGCTCGGGCGCCCGATGCGCCATCCAGCCCTCTAGAAGAGATAAGTGGCGCATTTTGAAACATTCGTAGAAGAAAACAGCCCATCATACCACAAACCTCCCAGCGACGTCCCGATTTAGTCTAAACGCCTACTTTCGTATAGGCATCACCTTTTAGACATCCAGCTTACCGACCTTTTTTTTATTAAAAGAAAAAAAATATACTTGTGACAAATCTACGTCAGTCTCAGACTACGCATAGATATAATTCAGTGACATCCATATGAGACTGCCATACCTACTCACTTTCCTTCAATCAAATTTTCAGGATACATATCATATAATAAGTGTCGAAAAAATTTACGAGTACCGTCTACTGAACTCATACCTATTTTCTGATGAAAATTTCAAGAGCCTCATAAAATTCCTTTCGCAGTTGCAGAAACAGAAAACTGATTGTCGCACCCATGGATCTGAGATATGGCTTACACCACGCAGACGTACAAATTATATGCGGCAGTCACTCACACAGAACTTGCAGTGCTTGCTTAACAAATTTCTGTCTGAAAATTATGACTTAAGCACAGGTACAACTTTTGTCCGTAAAGTTCTGAGACTGAGTACATTTAAAAAATCGTTTGACATTGAAATCATTTGTGCAGCACCCCTTCGAATAGTCTCCCTTGCAGTCTATACAAAGATTTCAACGCTTTTTGAGGTCTTGGAAACAGTTGGAAAACGCTTCTTTTTGCAGGGCTGTCAGCTCCTTCGTCGTGGCGTCTTGAATGGCCTCCACGCTCCCCATCCAGCGACCTTTTAGGGCTCTCTTCACACGAGGAAACAGGAAAAAATCGCATGGGGAGAGGTCAGGCGAGTATGGCGGATGGGGAAGTATAGTAATTCTGTGCTTGGCGAGAAATTTTGCCATGCTGAGAGCAGTGTGCGGCCTTGCGTTATCGTGGAGAAGGCTCCATTGTCCAGATGCCCATAAGTCAGGGCGACGGCGTCGCAGTGCATCACGCATGTTTTGGAGCACGCGGATATAAAACTCCTGGTTCATCGTCTGCCCTTGTGGGACGAACTCGTGGTGTATGACACCTCTGGCATCGAAAAAAACTATCGGCATCGTCTTTGTTTCGGTCTTCTGTCACGGAACTTTTCTCGACGCCGGAGAGCTTGTGGACCGCCATTCGGCGCTCTGCCCCTTGTTAGAGGATCGTATTGAAAACACCATGTTTTGTCTTCAGAAATGATGATGTCGACGAATACAGCATCCTTCTCTGCCTCGGAGAGCAAATCAGCGCTCACTGATGCCCGCGTGTCCTCCTGGTCCAGTGTGAAGGAGTGCGGCACAAGTCCGGCATTCAGCTTTCGTTTCCCTAAGTTCTCACGCAAACTTTGGTGGCATGTCTTACTAATGTCGAGAGCATCTGATAGCATGCGGACTGTAATGGTACGGTCTTGCTGTACGATTTCCCTGATCCGAGCCACGTTGTTTCCATTCCGTGCGGTTGAAGGCCGCCCCTGCCTTGTATCGTCTTCCACCGACGTTCTCCGCGAAATGAACCTCTTGTATCACTCGAAAACTCGCGCCCGCGATAATGTCTTGTTGCCGTAAGCGTCACGAAGGAGCTTATACGTCTGTGTGGCTGTCTTGCCAAGCTTCACACAGAATTTTATGTTTACACGCTGTTCGAGGTGGACGTCCATATCTCCCTATTCACTCTCGGTAGAATGCGCAGACGACTAGTGACAACGTATTTTCCTGCATGTGGTGCCATCTAGCGGCTGCCACAGTAATTAACATAAATATCTCAGGTTAGCCCGAAAAGATGGTGCTACGCATACGCACCAACATTTGTTTTGGGGAATCCTTTCTAGAGAAGAAAATAAGTCAGTCTCGAAACTTTACGGACAAAGGTTGTAATACAAAACAGGCGCGTGAACTGTTTTTGTCATCCCAGTTTTTGTGCAGCTAATGGTATTCGTTGTATTTTCATTGCCCTTAAGTTTTTCATACTGTATGCTTTCTTGCTGAAGTATCGAACCGTATCTGCGAAGTGATCCGCAAAGAGCACCCCAGACCGCTGAAGGTACCCATTAACGCTGTCGCGTCAGACCCTTAACGCGAAGCTTAAGTGTCCCCTCAAGTCTTCTTTTTTAATCACTATCAATCTAAGAATACGGGGAGGGGGGGGGGGGGCTATGCACAGGAATTTACTACTGATACCTGAGCAATTATTTTATTCATTTGGCACTAACTGCGGTTTTCAACAAAGCACAGTAAATGTACCTACTGATGCTACAGCATACAGAATGAACAAAAAGTCCCAACATTCATTTAGATAACTCTGCTAAAAAACTGTTACATAAGCATAAGTGAAGACGATCTGTTGCAATCAGGTGAGTAAAGAGATGCGTGAAGTACCTGTGTTTCTGTGCCCTTTTAAATAACGTTATACTGTAAAATTGTATGACGGCTTGTAATGTACGATTTTTATTCGTATAGGAATTCAAATTAACCGAAAATATTACAAAACTATTCGTGTATGAAAAGTTCTCTGCAGGTCTGCGTGCTTTGGGTCTGGTGTGGAAAAATGTCTCGTCGCAACACACTGACATATATTAAGGAGCCTAAATTAAATTTTAAAGGAAAGGTGTGAAGAAGACATGGGTTAAGCGAAGAATAAAGAAGAAGCAGCATTCGGTGAGGTGGACAGACAGACAGACAGACAGACAGACAGACAGACAGACAGACAGACAGACAGACAGACAGACAGACAGACAGACAGACAAAGAGTATGGTGGAGCTGCCATAAAAAACCTAAACCAATAAGCTCCTGCCTGTACCACTAAAGTATCACAGGCTTAACCCAATCGTAATATAAATGAAAAGGCCCGAAGGCAATGTTGTGCTTTTGCCACCCGCAGGTGGGAAAATAAAAAATGGGGTAATGCTACTAAGCGACCCACAGCCGGGGGAGCGGGCCCGGGGAGACTCCCCTGATCTCCCCTGGGACGTACCGGAGGGGGCGGGACATAGGTTGTGGGAATGGGACTGAGGGAAGGGTTATGGGTAATGTGATGGGAATGGGGACAGCGAGATATTGACCCTCATTTTATCATCGCTCGACTCCTGTCTGGCCAGGACAGGGAGGGCGTCGATGTTGTCCAATGGTGCGGCTCCACTCACGAGATGCCCGACCACCCAACGACGCAATAGCTCCGACTCGGAGACAGGGAATCCTAACCCGGGGCAGCTGCCTCGGGCTCCTCCACGACTTTCAGGGGTCCGGTTCGGACTGGCGTCCCGCTCCCAGCTACTAACCGTCAAGTGTTTTTCGCGGCTTTTCAGACTCCGGAAGTATGTGTGGTGGATCCAGCCAATGGAATTAGACTCCCAGGGACCCACCTGTGCTTCCAACCAACCAACCTTGCACTTATTTCCTCCCCTGAGACAGAAAAACTTCATTGAGAAAGTGAGCTTTAGACCCAGCTGGGTCCCTGGGCCACTGCGCGGTCCCGCACTGCATCAAGTAGGTCATGCCGGGACATGACGTCGGCAGCCCGAGTCACCGCAGCAAGCTGCGATGTCGGGTCTGCAGACATAAGCAGGACCTCCCAGTCCTCCCAGCTCGAGATGGCGTGCAGTCCCCGCTGGGGTCAGCAGGGCACCGAAAAGGACATGGGAGAGTGTGGCGTGGGGGTAACCGCATAGGGAGCATGCAGGGGATGTGCCGCAATAGTGGGATAAAAGCTGAGGGGATGACAGAGAGCGGGTCTGGAGGCGTCTGAAGAAGATCTGTTGGGAGTGCGCAAGAGAGGGGTGGGGAGGAGGGTAAGTCCGACGGTCCAAACGGGGTATTTGCGTGAGCTCCGCAAAGGTGTGCACCCGCTACCTCGAGAATCCTGGATTGAGACTGTCCTGAGCCCGGCAAATCAAACCTCGGGCCAATTTACCGGCAGCCTCGTTTCCAGGGTTCCCAGAGTGAGCCGGCACCCACTGAAGCTCTACCCTGCGCGGTAAATTTTGGGTAGGGGTGTTCAACAATTGCCAGACAGGGGCGTGAATCCTTCCCCTGGCAAAGTTGGACAGAGCCGTTTTGGAGTCGCTGAAGATGTATTGGGCGTCCGAATGTGCAAGGGCTACGGCGATGGCGGTCTCCTCTGCCTCCTCAGGCATAGAGCCCGAGGGAAGACGGTGAGTTAGGGGGTGAGGTAGGGTTGGATTGTAGGCAACTGCTACCGCTTCATGCGCTGTACATGCGGCGTCTACCCAAACGGCATCGTGGGCTTGCCATAATACTTATGGAGGGCATTAGCGAGAGCAACGCGGCGAGGGATGTGATATTGGGGATGGACGTTTCTAGGAAGGGGTTTCACAACGAGAGGTGTATGGATGTGTCCAGGGATGGCTATGAGGGTTGACTGGTTAGCGAGTATGTTGATGCGAAGGGAGGAGAGTATATGGCGGCCAGTGGCGCTCGTGGCAAGTCTAAGGTACTGTGTCTGAAGGTGCGCGTAAAAAAGTTCCTGAATGGTGTTATGCATGCCTAGTGCAAGAAGTTTGGGTGTGATAGTGCTACGAGGTAGGTTTAGGGCTGCCTTAGTCGCAAGGCGGATCATTGCGTTGACGCGTTCGGTTTCCGTGCGGTTCAATTTGAGATATGGGGTTGCGTATAGAATGCGGTTAAGCGCAAATGCGTGCACTACTTTCATGTTGTCCGCTTCGTCTAAACCCTTGTTAAGGGAGGACACTCGGCGTAGAAGGTGCAACATGGATTGCGTGGAGGCCTTGAGACTTTTAAGAATGTGTTCATTTCGTCCAGAATTCTGCAAGTGGAGGCCAAGAATGCGGAGGGCGGGTGTGATGGGAATATGGGATCATTTTAAATTGATTTGGATGAGCGAGTTAGCGCCAGATTTTGACCTAATTAGGAAGAGCGCGGACTTAGATGGGGAACATTCGAGCCCGATGGATGACGCGTGAGAGGAGATGATGTCTGCTGCTAACTGAAGAGTTTCTTCAATTTCCCCGTCAGAGCCATGAGTGGTCCATGTGGTACTATCATCAGCGTACAAGGTATGCTTTAGGTGTGGGATTAGAGCCAGTTTGTGAGCTAGGGGGATAAGAGCATCGTTAAAGAAAAGGGGAGAAAGGACCGCCCCTTGAGGGGTTCCGAGCTCTCCGAGTGTATAAGGGGATGTGGTAATCTGATCTATGTGCAGGGAGGCAGTGCGGCCCGAGAGAAACGCGCGAGCGTAGTTGTAGGTTTTAGGGCCTACCTGTAGAGCCTGCAGTTCCCGTAAGATGGCATCGTGTCGAATTCTGTCAAATGCCTTGGTGAGGTCAACTGCCAGGATAGCTTTAGTGTAGTGGGGGATGGTATCATCAAGCACGTCATGTGTAATTTGAAGAAGGGCGTCCTGCGCAGATAGATGCACACGAAAGCCGAGCATACTGTGGGGGAAAAGGTAGTTGTCTTCCATGTACGTTGTTAGCCGACAGAGAATTATGTGCTCGAAGACCTTGCCTAGACAGGATGTAAGAGAAATGGGGCGGATGTTGTCTAGGGTGATTGGCTTGTGGGGTTTTGGAATAAAAATAATTTTTCCACGCTTCCACGAGGCAGGGAGAGTACCTGCCTCCAAACATTCGCTAAAGTAGTTGACTAAGTCAGAGATGGAAGCATCGTCAAGATTTCTGATAGCTGCATTGGTAATTTGATCATCTCCGGGAGCGGTATTCCGTAATTTCAATAGGGCGGCGCGAAATTCTGATTCTGTAATAAGGGCGTCAAGCTCGGGCCGGGGTGGGCCTGCATAGTCAGGATACTTGCAAGGGAGACCGGGGGTTGTATAGGTGCATTTCAGCTGGGCGAGGAAGGCGTCGGTGTCCTGTCGATGGTTGTGAGCGAGGCGGCGAATGCTAAGGCGCGTCTGATATTTAGATTGCGTGAGGTCTAGCATGCGCCGTAACAGATGCCAAGCGCGGGTTGTGGAGAGATTGCCGCGGAGACCGTCACAAACCTGAGCCCAGTTAGCTTTGCAAAGAGTAGCACTACATTGTACTATTTGGGATTGAATCTGGGCAAGTTTGATTTTTAGTCTCCTATTGTGCTTCTGAGTCTTCCACATTTGCGTTATGTTGTCCTATGCTTGGAGGAGGTGGGCGAGCTTGCTGTCAATAACAGGGGTGTCTGGGGTAGAGTCGAGCGTTTGAGTGTGTTGGCGAATGTCTTTTTGCAACTGAATAATCCAGGTGTCTAGGTCGAAAGGGGCCTGTGTTGTCTGCGCTTGTCTAAATTTGCGGAGCGCGTCCCAATTAGTGTGCTTAACGGTAAATTTGCGCTGAGATCGGCGATAGTTTAGCGTTATTCGAATTAGGTGATGATCGCTGCCTAGTGTGGAAAGCATTCTTTCCCTCTGCAGGTGGTCCAAGTTTCTACCAAGCGTGAGGTCTGGGCTAGTATCGGCAGTAACACTGTTTCCAATCCGCGTAGGTAAGCTAAAATCATTAGAGATGGTCAGGTGGAGCGCCAGCGTCTCATTGTATAAAACTGTGCCTCTGTGGTTGGTGCGCCGATAGCCCCAGTCCACGTGAGCGCAATTAAAATCTCCGGCAATAAGTAGGGGGTTTGATCCGGCCAACTTGGTTGCGGATTTGAGAAGTGAGGGGAGTAAGTTAATTGGCTGACGTGGGAGAATGTAGCAGTTAAGAAAGAACAGGCTTGATTTTGCAGGGGTGGGCGGTAAGACTTCAATAAGGCTGTTAGCGATAGGAGAGGTAATTACGTGCTCTACGTAATGCAAGGATTGACTGACATATGTGACCACCCGAGGAAGATCAGTGGGTTCTGAGGGGATAAAAGCGTATCCTGACAGCTGCCTGCAAACATTGGCGTCCTGAATGGCGACAATGTCTGGTGGGGATGACGAACTTGCGATAATTTGCTGCAGAGGATCGCGTTTTCGCCGAAAGCCCCTGCAATTCCATTGAATAATCAATTAAGGCCCGTCGGAGGAGCCATGTTGTTGGGTAGTGAAGGGAAGGAGGGGTGTGGAGAGTGGGACTGTGGGAGGATAGTCCGTTGAGAGTCCAGGAGTGAGGCGAGTTAAGCGCTCCTCTACCTTGGTCATGATGCTACATATGACACTATCCATTAGACGGGTAATGGTAGATTCAATCATAAGCTGGCACTGTGCAGTGAGCTGCGCAGTAATGCGCTCTGTGAGCCTGGCTTCCAAGTTTTGGGCGAAGGCCTGAAATTTGGCGTCTAGGTCTATTGGTTCGACTGGGCTCTCATCAGGCCTTTTTTAGGGGGAGGTTGGGCGGGTTAGGTGGGTCAAGGGGAGGGGGTGGTGGATGGGGAGATACAGCAGAGGTGGCGGTAGAGAGGGCTGCCCTGAGCTGATTTACCTCCTCTCGCAGAGCCTTCTCGTCCGGGTCCTGGGAGGTCCTGGTGTTCGTCCCGGCAGCCTTGGAGGCCCATATTGCAGTAGACGGGAGGGTCGTTTTCAGCGGAGGAAAGTCGTTCTTGTTCGTTTGCAGCGGAGGAAAGTCATTCTTATTAGGGAGCATTGCCTTCTGGGGCGATGGGTTGCGTGGTTGGGCGGTGCGATTTCTAGCCATGCACGAGCCGGTGCCCGTGAGGTGCTGGCCTCCACAGAGAATGCAGGTCGGGATGCAGGAGGGCACATCTTGCGGTTCATGCTTGACTCCGCACCGCGGGCAGAGACCAGTCTTGGGGTGCGTTCACACGTCATGCCTATGGCCCGGCCGACGACAGTTCGTGCACGCGTCTGGACTTCCCTTGTACGGCGTGCATCTGTACACTACTCATGTAGCGTATGGTATGGGGGACTGGTCCGTGCGCAAAGGTGATCAGTACGGAATGAGTCCTACCCATTCTGCGGGCTGCAATGATATCAGCGTACAGGTTACGGGTCTGGAGGTCCCGTAGCATCTGCTCCGGCGTCTCCTCCCAGTAGGCTTGCGAGATGACTCCACGCACAGCAGCCGCCGGCGGTGCAATGTAGGCTGCGACAGGGTAAGCAGTCTCTTGGAAGACCACTTCCCTGAGCTGGACGAGGTGAAGGGCGGTTGTCTCGTGCGGGGTAGCGACCGTGAAGGTGTTATTCGTAGGGTGGATCCTCAGATGAATATCCCCGAGGTCACGGCCAGCAGCGCTGACTTGCAGGGCTTGCAGGAGTGGCTGCTCCATGGTGCCTTTCAAAGCGGGGCCTCCTCTTGGTCGGAAAACGACCCGTATAGTTCCGGGAGGGAGTGAAGCAAGTTGTTTGCTTCGGTGTGCGACTGCGTGCGTCGCGCGCAGCTGTTCTTGTTGAGGCCTGCCTGTATGTAGGCTTGAAAGTCGCAGAGGTAGCGGACGCGGACGCCGTAGGCTTAGATGGAACAGACGCTGCTTGATGGGATATGGCCAGCGTTTCCGCGCTTGAGATTTCACCCTTGTACGCGCGGAGCATCGGGGTCCACTTACTGGGACGAAGGTCTTCCCTCTGCGCTTGCACCTCCATGGCTGCTGGGGGTAGGTGCGCTGCCGGTGAGTGAGGAACGCAGCGCGCCGGCGAGGCTCGCCTCGATGAGGCGAGGCTTAGCGCAGCGGCACAGCAGGCGGAGACGTTTTCACTTGCCAGTTCTTGTGAATCGTCGGGCACATCCAAAAGATGATAACGGTTAGGGCCCGTGTACCTTCCTGGATCCGTTGAGGGTCTTGATGGGTCCTTGGGAAGATTTAGCTGGGCACAGGAGCCATAAATTGGCAGAGTCGATGCGAGACGCGTCCGCTCACTCGGGCCCCTAGCGACGATCCTCGTGAGGTGGAGATGATTGGTAGAGAAGAGAAGAAGACGGCAAGGCTTACGTGGACTAACGCCGAGGCTATAAAAGGGCGAGGGAGAGCGAGGCACGGGGGGAACAGCAGAGAAGCAGAGGCTCCGGCGAGTCAGGCACACATCGGCTGGAAGAGAGCGACGCCGGCTACTGCTCCGGTGAGCTCGCGTTCTACGGCTTCGCATCGTGGACTTCCTGCCGTGCCTGAGCCCGTTCCGGGGAGTCAACGGAGGACGCGACCACCTGCTACGGCCAGGGATGTCTCCAGCGCTGTTGCCACCCATCCGGATGGTGCCCCCAACGCCAACAACACCGGAATCACCTCCACGGGCGCTTGGACCGGGAGCTTATACGACGCAGCCAGCGACGCCAGCCCAAGCCCTTCGAACGCCGCCTCGGCGCCGGCTACTGGATATATACAACGCCGCAGCCGCACCGAACGAACCGTGAGCACGAACGCCGACCACTAACAGTAGAACGCTAGTAGTAGACGCTGGTAGCAGTGTGCCCGGGTCGTGTGTATTTATAGTCTTTGTGTTTTGTGTTAGTTTTGTGTTCTAGTGTGTGTGTCACGTAGGGGGCATTAAATGTGCGTCTGCGTGTGTATACCTGTCGCCTAGTACATTCTTTCGGTCCGAGTGTTGTCTGGAGAGATCCGTGACACACACACGGGATTAGGGCGATAGAGGCCGATGGTAAAGAAACTGCTGAGGATAGCGCCTTCAAATCTGTTTACGTGTCAAGAGTAAGAATGCTAATCATCAATATTTAAAGGCGCATTTCAATGACGCAATTAAAAACCCAACCGCTTAATGCCGTACAACGCGGCGCTGGAGCAGTTGGAGGTGACGCTAACCAGCGGCATCCTGGAAGACCAGGCAGCGCTAGTCGCCATCGCCAAAGCGTCGGCGGAAGCTATATTGGAGTCCTGGACTGACGACCCCACCCACACTTCGCTCCGTTCTCTTTTTACACAATAAATGTATATTCTATCCCTCTCTTTCTCTTCTTTAAATAGATGTCAAACTGTACTTACAAGCTTGAATGTAGGCAATACCATTGTGGCTGGCAAACAACTTTCTGATATATATATATATATATATATATATATATATATATATATATATATATATATATATATATATATATATATATATATATAATGACCATTTGATTGGCATTGGCCTCTCAAGCAGTCTGCCAGCTATAAGTTCTATCCCACTTCCTGGATCAAGTACAGTTAGTAGCAGTATGGTATCTTTTCCTACAACCGAGACTGAACTCACTTCAGCATTTCAGGAACTTGTCGAGCCACAGCGGCGAGGGTGACCGCGTATTGGAAATTCCAATAACTGATGTGGCGGTTACAAACGGCCGGGTATAAATCTGTAATTGCAACTACATGCCTAACTCTAATAGTTAAAAAGTTAATTATTGAAAATTACTTAGCTATATTACTAGTTAAGATGATTCGCCGGTTTTCTGGCATCCGCCAACCCTGGCAATACCATGAGGCAAAAGCTATAATTTTGCCTCAGAAATCCTATTTTTGAAAATTACTTAGTCTTCCTTGTAACATCCGGTATAGCCCTCTGCGGCCATAGACATGGTAAACTCGTGTTGTGCCTCTCCTTATAGGTTATTCTGGTTAGCTTGTCTTACATTAGCTTTGAATGCAGCACTCCTATGGAAAAAAAAATCTTTTGATACAAATCCTGAAGTAGTACTGAAAACGTCCCGAAACATGATCATCAAGATATCCGGAGTATGCACGACGGACGGATAGACGGATCCCAGCTGAACTGCTTGAGGACCAGGGGCAACCTGAGGACGTCTGAACATACTGAGGTCATACTCAGGACGTCTTTGCGTTGTCTAGGAAGCAATTTTCTGGCGCAAAGGCAGCAGGCACGGTCGGTCGCCGGCGCTTTTCACACAAAATGCTTCTGGCATCAATGAGAGCACACCAGAAGGACACGAAACGGTAGAACGGCTTGCTGAGCACACACGGACAAAACGTCTCAGTCTAAGAGGCGCGCAGTAGGCCTCTCCGACACACAAGTCATACTACTCGAGCACTCAGTCTATAGAGAACTCATATTTTCTAGCGCTTAGTGAACACAAGGGACAAGAACACAAATACACAGGACGTCTTGTCCCTTGTGTTCACTAAGCGCTAGAAAATATGAGTTCAAACAATATACAACTAGCCCAAGTTTCTGCCTTACTATATAGAGAACTGCTTGGACAAAACCAGTGGCCTTCAAGCAAAAGTTTCAAGTGGAGAGCAATAACTGCTGTTAGGGTGCCTTTCAATTTCAATTCAATTCTTTATTTCTTCCAGAAATATTACATTCTGGAAAGGGTCAAGGGCTAAAAGCTGAATCGACAGCTTGACTAAGCCCGTGAACCTTGTACATGGCAGTCGTGATTCGACATTAACAGGTATCATTCATTTTGATAGACGCTTAGGACAAAAGAAAAGCGAGAAACGCGAACCATACAATGCAAAACGTGCAGAGAAATTATAAAATATACCATCTTCTAAATGGAGTCGTCAGCACAGACGCTAATTAAGAGTTGCAAATACAGCACAATACCACATTACCGAGAAAGAAAACAAAACAAAAAGTGCATTGTATTCGCAAAAAGAAAAATTGAAACAAGCAAATACATTGAGACACATTGAGACATTGAGATACCGCGGCGGTCGAATTTCGATGGAGGCGAAATTCTAGAGGACCGTGTACTGTGCGATGTCAGTACAGGGTAAAGAACCCCAGATGGTCGAAATTTCCGGAGCCCTTCACTACGGCGTTCTTCATAGCCTGATTCGCTTTGGTACATTAAACTCCCACAAACCAAACCAAATGATGGCAGGATTTTACTAGGGTATTTCTTGACCGCCTTCGTAAAGAAAGCAGCTCGTATGCGTAAGTAACCTAGCGGTTTCCCCTTAACGAAAGCTCAAACACATGCAAACGCCATATTTTAAGACATTCAGTGCTACACTTTGGCATGTAAAACATTGGCAGATACTGCTTTGTGATTTGCAAACCAAAGAAGCGACACGCTAGCCGACGGTTCAGTCAGGCGCGTTAGCGGCTTAGCCGCAGTAAGATGGCTAAGCTACGCAAGAGAAATGTAAGGTGACTAATTTTTTCGGAAAACCAAGTTCACATCTCAGCGCAGCGCTGGTATTAAAAATATATCGCGGGGAAACTGATAAAAAACATCAGCGTGAAGCGCCAACCAGCACAGAACAAAAAGCACAGAGGGTCGTTCGCAGCGCTCACTTCGCGCGCGTAGCAAGCAACCGCTAGTGACTGCAACGCCAAATGGCCAAATGAAATGAAAACTTGAAAATAAAGATCCCCAGGTGGTAGAAATTATTCCGGAGCCCTCCACTACGGCACCTCTTTCTTCTTTCACTCCCTCCTTTATCTCTTCCGTTACGGCGCGGTTCAGGTGTCCGCCGATATGTGACACGGATTATATGCCATTTCCTTTCCCCAAAAACCAATTTTCAATTTTCAACAAGCCCCGCCGCGGTGGCTCAGTGGTTAAGGCGCTCGACTACTGATCCGGAGTTCCCGGGTTCGAACCCGACCGCGGCGGCTGCGTTTTTATGGAGGAAAAACGCTAAGGCGCTTGTGTGCTGTGCGATGTCAGTGCACGTTAAAGATCCCCAGGTGGTCGAAATTATTCCGGAGCCCTCCACTACGGCACCTCTTCTTTCTTCTTTCACTCCCTCCTTTATCCCTTCCCTTGCGGCGCGGTTCAGGTGTCCAACGATATATGAGACAGATACTGCGCCATTTCCTTTCCCCAAAAACCAATTAAAATTAAAAATTTTCAACAAAGCAACTACATAAAAACAATAAACAAACTGCGTCTGATACTTTCGTGTTAAACTAAGGCCTTACAGTTTACATAAAGATTTATTTTCGCTTGAAATGGTTAAAACCACGTCGACATAGACTGTACCCCTACAGTGCACAGCGGCACCAAACAGCAAGCTGGGGCGTGCAGGACGCAAGGAAGATTGCGAGCGAGCGGGCCGGCGAAGGCGGCGATAAGCCAACTGAGCGAAGGCGGCAATGGCAGCATACGCTGCGCCGCTCAAGCCGGGCGCTGCCGCCGGCCGGCCGAGGCGGAAAGAGGCGTTCGCAGCATGACGCAGATTTTATCCCCCACGTAACTACCGTTGGCTTTCAAGGCCAGTATATGTTACCTAAGGGTTAGCTGCACTGGGTATCGACTACGAACGTTTCAGAGAAGTTTCTGAGCAAACGTCTTACTGCAGACATTTAAGAGAAGTCTAAGAGGAAACTTCTTGCTGTCGACGTCTACGAGACGTTTCAATGGAGCGCATGACGTCAATAGTCATTTGGAGCTGTTTCAAGACGTTTGTAAGAAGTTCTGTGTTTCGAAGGTTATGCGCCGCAAGTACCTCGCTGTCCAGAAAAACGTAGCGGAAAGGGGACGAGCCTCACGGGCTGAGAACGCCAGCTTTTAAGCTGCAGCCAATAAATCTCTTTCGCCCTCCTCCTTGCAGTGAAGAATATTAAATATCAAAAAATAGAACTCATAGCCCCCTTCCTTACAAAATTTCAAATAAAAGGTCCATATTTGTTGCTTGATATGAAAGAATTAATGATTTTCTAAAGTCACTCCTTTCTAGGTAAACAATAAGAAAACTGGTTTTGTTGACGCGGTTTAACGTCCCAAAGCGACTTAGCCTATGACGAACGCCGTAGTGGAGGGCTCCAAATAATTTTGACAATCTGGGGTTCTTAACGTGCACATCGCGCAGCACACGGGCCTCTAGCATTTCGCCTCCATCAAAATGCGACCGCCGCGGCCGGGATCGAACCCGCGTCTTTCGTGTCAGCATCCAAGCACCATAACCACCGCGGCGGCTCAAATAACAAAAACAGTTCCTCAATTAAACCTCGATGACTCTTCTGAATTCGTAGATGACATTTTCCGGGCGGGAAGATACGCATTCAAAGCTGCAGACTATCAAACTTCCAATGAGGACGAACAAACGTGGCGACGGAGAGAAAAATGCTTGCATGCAGTTAGTACGAACTCCATAATGCCCAACAATTCTGGACAAAAGCATTTTTGAGCGGGAAACCGTTTAGAGCGCAATTGTTTCATATAAGATTTCACTACAACGATCAATATATCCGCAGACCGCCCGACGGCAGTCTTGTATTTTTTTCTATTCACGTTTTTGCTACCGTGAAAACCGTACATTCCGAGTGGCTGTTCGGGCGAGTTGGTTTGCCATGACTTGAAAGTTAGCGCTCGTGGTGTCTCTTTCTTTGTTCGTCCTGGTGTCTTAGCGCTATATGTTCCGTCGTACATTCCCCGTTGATTTTCTATGGGAGTCTCAGCTGTTCGATGCGACCGCTGGAAACTCTTTAAAAGAAAGATATTGCTACATACCAGAGTTACGGGCCATTACCCTCAATATTTCCATAACATGCAGTGTCTTGCAATTTTCCAATTTTCAAAATTTTTGCGGATCTAGTTTTTCTAGCCACCGAGGCCTGGCTGCTTCTAAAATTTTGTTGTTCCTTGAAATTTCGTGTTAACTAGTGCTCTTGGTAGACGAGATCATACCCATTAGAAAAAGCGACCTTTCAAACGAGGGCCCTCACACCACGCTATCTGAAATTCCGCGCCCCGCACGCACACTTTGAAAACGGTGTTTAGAGCGATCGCTTTCCAGGACAACAGCACGCATTGTTCTCGGACTGTAGGTTAATCACTTACTTCTCGCTTTCTGGAGCACAGGTAAAAACAAGTTTCCAATTAGACTCTTTGTAAGCCCCGGAATTGAACAATACAAAAATAAGTGCACGCACCTTTCTGGCGAAAAGCGCCCGTTCTGCATGGGTATGTCCTCCTCGTAAAGCGCGTGCGCGCGCGAGATGGATGCTCTTATGCGCCAACAAAGAGAAACTCCACTTCTTTGGCGAACAGCGCTGGTTTTGCACGCGCCTTTCTCTCCCCGCGCACGCCTTTGCGCAGGGGCTGGGACTCGGCGGCAGCCCTAGCGCTCACGCGTGTCCCCACAAGGGGAGATATCCAGCGCTAGCACCGCGGAGCGAATAGGAGCGAAATCGAGTCTCTCCACCAGGAAAGAAATACAGAGCTAGCGCGCGGAGCAAACCTCAGCTTGGGTTCCCAGGGCGAGCAGTCATGAGTATGAGTGGCTCGTGAGCGCGAAGAACGGCACACATTTGGTACCCATTGTCTGGCGTCTGCTTTCCTTCACAGACAAGTTTGTGCCCAAATATGTGCTCGAGCAAACATAATCGTAGAAATAATCCTCTCTTCATAGGCATTCCCACTGGTTAAGCCTAATTTCTATGCTTAGGTATAGCATCAACTGATACATGTAAACATATTTTGCAACCTCTTTTTGACCTAGTGGGCACTTCATTCAGAACTCATATTTTCTAGCGCTTAGTGAACACAAGGGACAAGAACACAAATACACAGGACGTACGCTAGTCTTCAACTCCTGTACGTCCTGTGTATTTGTGTTCTTGTCCCTTGTGTTCACTAAGCGCTAGAAAATATGAGTTCAAACAATATCCAACTAGCCCAAGTTTCTGCCTTATTTCATTCAGGTCCGGACTGTCCTCCCATCTGTACTTTTTTCCATAAAATGTGGCAAATAAACAATTCAATTCAATTAATTACTCACCACAAATTTAAAAGGACGTTCATAGAGCATTCTACCTTTAAACTACCTCGCAGCGAACATTTTGGACTCGAATTGGCGGGTTTCGACTGCAAAGGGACATTGAACGTGTACTCGAGCATCTGCTGCACAGTATGTGCACAGCACTTTCACCTCCATCGCAATTTTAGCCGCGGCGGCCTGAATTCGATCGCGCGACCTTGTGCTCAGCAGCAAACGTTTTTTTTTTTTTGCATTGTGTATTTACATATATGATCATGTTCCACGCGTTGTCATATTGTTTACAGAGTTTTATGCTTAATTGTGTGCATGCCACTCCTGCTTGGGCTTCCTGCCAAAATAAATAAATCAAAACTCTTCGCAACTGAGCTACTGTGGTGAGTACACCCAGCGAGTACAAGAATGCATAACAGCCTCATGCCATTTGTTTTAAATTCCCGTGTTGTCGTCGCTTGTTGACTGTCATTTTCAGGGATTTGCTTAAGATTTAAAACACACAGAGTCAAGGAGGTCTTTAGTAAGCCGCTGTCAGATGTGAATGCATACATCTGCACGTGGAGTATATGTCCACATTGAAAAATTCTCTACTAGAGTATGATATGCAACTTTAAATAAAGCAGCAGTTGGTAGCAATAAATTATATGGTATGTGTTGTCCTGTATAACTCTGCTAACCAATCACAATAGTAAACGAAATCAGCTTTTTAATGTTTGACTTTATCAAACAAGACAGAGGCGTCAAAACTCTTGCTTATAATTTCATCGCGCGATTAGCTTCTTGTTCAGGTAGCAAGAGGAAAGCTTTAGCGACAGGCTATACTTTTTATCGCAGAGACATTCTATATGGTGGGCCTGAATGTGGGCAGAACTTCGCAGCAGACTTTTTGATGCAATGGCGTTAAAGGCCCAGTTCTGAAAAAAATACGGTGTCGGCGACGTTGGCGTTGTGAGTGAAAGATCACAGGCTTGGCTATGGCAGGTCTCCAGAGAGCAACCTAGGAGGCAGGTGGACCACCTAAGATCATGTGACCTTGCGCACAACCTGCCCACCGGATAGTGAGCAAACTGCCCACCGTGGCAGGTGGCAGTTATATATTAACGATTGGCCCCTATAGTAGCACAAAATGTTGCCAGAAGGTTTTTGCAATGTCGAACGTTGCATCAACGCCCCTATAAGTTGGTCAGGATGACATTATCTGCTAACAGTGCAGCCACATGCTCAGAAATTGGTTAGGATAATATATCTGCCACCGTTGAAACTGAGAAGCAACGTTGAGGCAATACAACCCGGTGAGCGTTACTAAGTTTGAATCCTAACAATACAACATTAAAAATATAATTCAAGCGCAGGGTTTAAGAACTTTTCTGACTGTTGTTAAAGCAAAGTTTTTCAACTAGCAGTACTTTGCAACAAAACCTCTTCTATTGCGTCTGCCATAGATTGCATGCGCAGCACCATTAATTTGTCGCGAAGCTTTGCTTATCACCCATTTGCCAATAGCTATCACCCTTGGGGCACCCTTCAGCGACGGCTATGTAAACTTGACTCCATGCTAACCGCTCGGAGGTGAATGTATGAGTTGCATGTTATGCTGTATTATAGAGCTCAAGCGTCCCTTGTTTTCATTGTTCATCCTTGCGAAGTGTTGTGTTGCTTACCAAATGGCAGGCCTGGATGCTGAATCCCAATTCTTTTGAGAAAATGAGAGTTGCTCCAGCATTCCAGCTATTTGGCGATGATATAATTAGAGGTCTCTTTATCACACCCAGTTAGGACGCTCTTATGACTTCGTGGAAGGCACTGAATCTTTTGTAAAAAAGAATGAATAAGCTTATCAGGATAATGACTGCGCGTGTGCCAAAAGCAGTGTTATATCCGCAGTCACCAAACATTGCATTTTTAAAGTAGTTCCTTGAACACCTCACAAAGGGAAATTCATGCAAAGGCCACAATTGGCGGGTTTTTGAGCAACAGCACAGAAGAGGGACTCCGTGTTTCAATTCTGAGCACACTTAGTTTAGTTGCATATCTCAGCACACTTGTTTTTAAGTATGTGATGACTGCAAACTTCAGCCGAGACAGACTTGAAAGTGTATTCAGCATTGTTCGGCAATCATCAGGATCTATGACCATTCGAATGCCGCTCAGTTTTTGGTCACTATTTATTTATTTATTTATTTATTTACATTAGCCGCTCTGTTTTTGGTCACTGTTTGTTTATTTATTTATTTATTTATTTATTTACATTACCCCTCAGGGCCAGTGGCATTACAGAGGGGGAGTGGTAAATATACAAAAACAGTAAGAAAATACAGTTGGTTACAAGAATATTTAAAAAGCATCTGAATATACAATGTTAGCTATTGCTACGCTAAACTGCTCATAATTTAGAATGCCAGCAACTTCTGCGGGAAGGTGGTTCCAGTCACGTGAGGTTCGCGGCAGGAATGACTGCGAGAAGCATTTCGTGTTGCATGACACAATTCCGACTTTGAGATTATGATCAATACGGTGGGATACTTAAATTGGCTGGGGGATGAGGTGATCACGTAAAGCACGATGATGAAATCGCTTGTGGAACAGGGCGAGACGAAACACTTTTCTACGCGATGTCAGTGTAGAGAGGCAGAGATTAGATTTCATAGCAGTTATACTCGCTGTGCGGTTGTAGTTAGCAAGGATGAAACGTACAGAGTTATTTTGAACCATCTCAAGATCATTAATTAAGTTGCCATGGGCAGGGTCCCATACAGGTGTTGCATACTCAAGTTTACATCGTATTAATGTTTTATAAAGCAATAGTTTCAAATTCAAAGGGACATTAAAAAAGTTACGAAGTAGCCCAGCATGCGATTAGCATTTTTAATTATGTTCTCGGTATGAAGAGACAAATTAAGATTTGAAGAAATGTGAACGCCTAGGTATTTATATGACGAGACTGATTCCAATGAGATGTTATGGACTCACATCCTACAATCTTGCAAAACTACCGCCATCGGGAAACTGTGCATCAGAAGTGGTCACTTCCTTAGTTCCGGTGCCTAAGAAACAGCCATGCAGCGAGAACATGCTGCCTATACTCGACAGCCTAATTGATGAAGGAGCGCTCATGATGCAAAAACTGCATTGGTCTCTTGTGCTCCACGTACAAGTATTGCCTCTGACGACAGTGCCTGTATGACAGGAAAAAGCCACAAGATGTTAATTTATTGTATCTCGGGCTAGAAAAGCACTGAAAAAAAGCCAGTGCATAGACTGTGCGTCAGCCTTGACGACTGAAAAAGCAGTGGCTATACAGAAAGTGATCGGGTTGCAGCTTTCACTGCAAAATTGGATAATGCATGGTGCCTTACTGTATCCGTCTGGCCCCTTGAATAACATAATTTTATCACCATCCTTGAAGACAGCTTCACCACTTATTTTAGTCTGAATAAGTTGCACGAGAAGAGCATTGTTGACTTCGCAGATTTTTTAACACATGTACATTTTCCGCCTCTGGCCTGTGTGAAACATGGACATGAAATTGTTAATGGCATAATCAAATTCTATATTCTGCTTCGCCTGTGCTTCTACATGAAGTCAATGTTGAGAGGGCTGCCAAAAAAGAGCAGCCGAAGCTGTTAAAGATGAGAAGATGCCAGTAGGTGGTGCAAACAAAAATGTGGGCAGCCTGAGTGCAAAGTGAGGAAATAAATGTGTTCAACAATGATTTTTGTTTTCTGCTATACATTACTGATCCTTGGTATCTTTTCCATGAGAGTACGTGTGACCTATATAGCATGGGCTAATAGTGCCATTTTACCAAGCACGGGATTCGAAGAACTACTTACAATGCATGCTTGTGTTCATTACTTCTGTAACTCGGTTGCCTAAGCACTAAGGAATGCGTTCCTGCAATTTGCCTAAAGCACATGATATACAGGACTCAAGTTCTCAACCTTACATGTTTTAACTGTGCGTGCATCTAGAAGTTTCCAGTGTTCAGTCTTTCTATAGCTTCAGAGTCCGTATACGGTATAGAAGTTGAGGTCGGATCAATAGCATGAATGAAAATGCCGCTGTCAATAGTGCACACACGGTGATGGGGCTTAGAATCGTGGGTAATGTTCTTGATGCAAGGATATTTTTATTTAAATTCCTCAGAAGACGGTATATAATACGGCATGGCAGCAGTATTCAGAAAGGAGAATAGGGTGTAAAAATAGGCAGGTTCGTTTCGCCTTCGACTCTGGAGTACGCGCACAAAATTTGTTCGCAAAAAAAATCGTTTGCGTCGCTACGTTGATGACTGAACTACGCATTGAAAAACCACGGCTAAGCTGAAATAAATAAAAAATCAGTGCAATCGCATGCGCAAGTCATCTGAAAACGCGCAGGGAATTCGTTTCGCGGGGCGAAACGCGAGCGTCTACCGCAGACGCCGTGGCTGGCAAGGGACACCGGTTGCTCGCAGCGCCACCGCGGCGGTCATTCAGCAGCAGCCCCCGCCGCAGCCGGTGGACGCCAGACTAGCAAGTATTTCTAGAGACCCTACTAAAAGCAATAAACGCGCAAGGATACAATCACGAGGGTAGCGATGGGAGGCAAATGACAGAGCGGGCGATAAAAAGGTGCCCTCGCATGCGGCCCAGCAGCCTGGCGGCAAACCGAACAGCAAAAGGTTCGGTAGTTTCGGATTCGGGTGCGTGCACAACTGTTCAAGGAAAGCGACCGCCAGCGCTAGCGAGCCGAATAAATGGCGCACAATTCGTGCCCTCGCCACTCGCCCTTTCGAAACTGTACACGGCGACGCGGCCGCGCCGATCTTCCCAAGCCTGTCTTGCGCGCACTCGCATACATGCTGGTGGTCTGGCGCAGCAGGGAGTGCAAAATATGCAAATGTTTTTTTTTTGTCAAAAAGACGGTTAAAAAATTTGGGGTGCGCAAATACGACAGTAAATACGGTAGTTGTCAGACACGGTGCGAAAGCGTCTGCTTAAAAAAACAAATTTGAAAGCGCAGGAACTTGAACAAGAATACACAGCAAAAAACGCACATAGCCAGCAGTCAGAAACCAGTAAGAGATAACAAGCGATAAAACTGCACCATTGTGTGCGGACCATCTGACTACCGCGGCACACATAACAGCCAACGGTTTGGTAGTTTTGGCCGGAAGTTGTCGGAAGTACAAGGCGACGCAGCCGCGCCAATATCTCAAATCCTGCCTTTCGCGCATCCGCGTGTTTTCTGGTGGTCTGGGTAGCAGGCAGCGTAAAAAATGCGAGTAAAAGCGAAGTGTGAGGCAATGTCGACTTATATGCAGAGTCAAATTTTTGTGTAGTGGGGGTCGCGGTTGGGGGCCCAACTTATAATCGGCAATAAACGGTAGGTGGACAACGATGATTGGTGTCTTGTTCCTTAATAAGTCTGATTTATTAAGAGAATAAGTCTCAAGAATTGAAGGACTTATATGCTTAACGCCTCAGGAGCGGAGGAACAAGACCACTGCTATGAACCAACACCAGAACAGAACTGCGAGCCGCGGCTGCACGAGCCACGTTTATTGGCGATTATAAGCCAGGGCCTACCAGGGAATGAGGCCGCCAACTCGGTCGCCCGCGCACTCACTAACCGGGCCCCCGACGTAGACCCTACCGATCTGGACCAGGACTCCTATCCTGTTAACTTTCAAAGATATCTCCGCTTATTACCGGGACTCGCACCGTCAGTACCCGGCTCCTATCAAGGGGCTAGGGAAAGCGGACGAGAGAATACTGCTTAGACTTTTTACTAACACTCTACTGTGCCCGGCAGTGCTCAAACATTTCGACACTTCTTTCTCTGGCCTCTGCTCTTTCTGTGGGGAGGTGGCTGACACGTTCCACATGGTCTGGGCATGCCAACACAATCCTTTTCTTGTGCCCCTAACCCCTTTCCCTACCCGAGAGGACTGGGAGGCGGCCCTGCTCAGCTGCCTGGACCTACCGGCCCAACAAGCCCTAGTTCAGCGAGCTCGAGTGGCGGCCCAGGCCAATGGGGTCCCTGAATAAGGGACTCCACCTAGTACTGTAAGGGGAGCGACCCACTAGTGATTGCTCCCCACGCAACCTCCTGCAATTTTCAGATAAATGCTTTCACCCCCACCACCACGAGCCACGGCCAGGTGCCGTCTTTATTGTCTTCGCCGTGTGGCACGCGCTATCCGGGTTCCCGGCGCTACCCAAGAGGTGGCGCTACAGCCCCCCCCCCCCTCTAAAGCCCCTCAATAGACTAATGGCTTCATTGAGGGGCTTTACCCCCGCCTAGACTGGAAGTCGAAATGGACGGAGGGCCGGCGATGACACTGGAGCACTAGGTCAGGCGGCGCTGCGAGACTTTCCAGTGCGGTCTCCACGTAAGCCGGCTTAGGACCGTGACGGTCTCTTCACGGCCGTTCTGTAGGAGGGTGGCAGTTTTCGGGGTGCGGCGGAGAACGCGGAAAGGTCCATCGTAGGCCGGCGTTAGTGGATCTCGGACAGCGTCGCGGCGCACAAAAACGTGGGTCGAAGTGGCCTGGTCAGGGTGCACGAAAATGGTATGGTGGCAGGACGGATGCGGTGGAGTAGGCCGGAGGTCTTTAACGCAGTCCAGCAGACGTTGAAGGAATTCTTGGGGCTGGGCTGGGAGCTGCTGGGATGTAAAGAAGTCTCCTGGAAGACGAAGAGCACTACCATACACCGGCTCTGCAGCTGAGCACTGTTAAGTCTTCCCGGATGACGGCCCGTAGACCAAGAAGCACAAGGGGCAAGGAGTCGACCCATGTGGCGCAATTGAGGCGGGCAGCTAGGGCGGCCTTCAATTGGCGGTGAAGGCGTTCCACCGTGCCGTTGGCACACGGGTGATATGCAGTGGTACGGCAATGCCTGGCGTTGATAATATGATTAAGGGAAGCAAACTGGGAGGACTCAAACTGGCGTCCACGGTTGGTTGTCACGGTGCCAGGACAACCAAATCGAGATACCAACGCAGAAATGAAGGCGCGGGAAACAGTCTCTGCGGTGATGTCAGGAATGGGGACTGCCTCCGGCCGGTGAGTGAAGCGGTCGACCATGGTCAGGATATAACGGTAGCCTCGAGACACGGGTAGAGGACCCACGATGTCGAGATGTACATGGTCGAAACGACGGCCAGGTGGTAGGAAGGCTTGGGAAGGCGTCTTGGTATGACGACCAACCTTGGTCGTCTGGCAGAGCAGACACAGGCGAGTCCAAGCGCGCACATCAGCGCTGATGCCGGGCTGAACATAGCGCAGGGTGAGAAGGCGCTGAGTAGCCCGAATGCCTGGGTGGCGTATGCCATGTAGAGAATGGATGATGGGGCGACGTAGTGAAGCCGGAACAAAAGGGAGGGGAAGGTCCATTGACACATCGCACCACAATTAAGGGCTCAGGTGAGCAGGGATGGGGCACAAGCCGTAGTCGGAGAGAACGAGGGTTCTCTCGAAAAGCGGCAAGCTCATGGTCATTCTGCTGGGCAGAAGAGAATGCGGCCCAGTCGATGGTGGGAGATGGAGTATCTACCGCGGCTATACGAGGAAGGGCATCAGCGGCGGTGTTGGCGGCACCTTTCACATGGCGGATGTCGGTAGTAAACTCCAAGATATAAGCGAGCTGAAGGAGTTCGCGTGACATGTACTTCGATGGGTTGGTGCGGAACACATATGCCAGTGGCTTATGATCGGTCAGCACGTGAAACTGGCATCCTTCTACAAAATGCCGAAAGTGCTGTATTGCGGTGTAGATGGCTAGGAGCTCTCGGCCGAAGACGCTGGAGCGGTTCTCAGCAGGAAGTAGCTTACGAGAGTAAAAAGACAATGGTCTCCACTTGGAGTTAATGTGCTACTGTAAGACGGCTCCGACGGCCACGCTGGAGGCATCCACCATCAATCTCGTAGGGGCGTTGCTGCACGGATGGACAAGAAGCACGGCGTTCGCGACTGCTTGCTCTGCATCAGTAAAGGCGGCCTGGGCTTCAAATGATCAAGAAATGGCGGAGGACAGGCCAGCGGTTGACCGGAGGAGGTCGGTGAGCGGGCGAAGCAGCTCTGCACAGTGCGGGATAAAGCGCCTGGAAAAATTCACCAGCCCCAGGAATTGTCGTAAGTGGCGCAGTGCTGTAGGCAGGGGATAATTCTCGATGGTCTGGACGTGGGACGCGAGAGGGCGCATACCCTCTGAAGATATGTGATGACCCAATAACTCGAGCTCCGATGCACCAAAAACGCACTTGGAGGCGTTCACAACCAGGCTGTACTGCTGTAGACGCTTGAACAAAGCACGTATGTGTTGGTCATGATCATCAGACGTAGGGCCGGCAATGAGGACATCATCAAGGTACGCGAATACAGTCGGTACATAGGCCCCGCGTGATCTCAGCCATGAACCGCTGGAAGGTTTGAGCCGAATTGCGTAGTCCAAAAGGCATCCGCACGTACTCAAACAAACCAAAGGGCGTTGATGGCGGTCTTAGGTATGTCGGCGGGTTAATTTTAATAATTGGTTTTTGGGGAAAGGAAATGGCTCAGTATCTGTCTCATATATCATTGGACACATGAACCGCGCCATAAGGGAAGGGATAAAGGAGGGAGTGAAAGAAGAAAGGAAGTGAGAGGTGCCGTAGTGGAGGGCTCCGGAATAATTTCGACCACCTGGTGATCTTTAACGTGCACTGACATCGCACAGCACACGGGCGCCTTAGCGTGTTGCCTCCATAAAAACGCAGCCGCCGCAGTCGGGTTCGAACCCGGGAACTCTGGATCAATCGATGGGAATTTGGCGATACGCCTTAACCAGGTCACCTTTGCTAAAAAATGATGCAGCCGGCGAGGAGCGACATAAAGTCCTGGATGTGGGGCAGTGGATAGCTGTCGTGGACAGTCTTGGCATTCAACGCCCGATAGTCGCCACAGGGACGCCAGTCACCGGGATCACGCTAGGGCACTAGATGCAGCGGAGACACCCACGCGCTGGACGACGGGCGGATAATGCCGAGCTGTAGCATGCGGTCGAACTCACGTTTGGCGATAGCTAGACGGTCTCCAAACAAGCGGTGCGGTCGAGCAGCTGCGGGTGGACCCCGGGTGACGATGTTTTGTGTCAACGTATGTTTAGGCGCCTGAGTGAGGTTGCATGGCTTGGTGAGCTGTGGGAAATCCGCCAATACTTTTTCGAACTTAGAGGAAGGTATCAGCGTGCGGATGCCCATGGGAGCAAGGTCGGAAAAGACTCCTGAGATGGAGAGATGAGTCGGACCGTCGGTATAAGGCGACGATGCCGCACGCTGATGTCCAAGTCGAAGTATGAGAGGAAGTCTGAGCCGATGATCGGGTGAGCCACGTCTGCGATGACGAAGACCCATCGAAAAGTGCGGCGAAGCCCGAAGTCTAGGATGAGAGATCGTAGTCCGTACGTGATGATAGATGAGGCATTGGCAGCATGGAGCGACCCTTACTACTCGAAACGATCAGCCTTAGTCGGTGGAACCACGCTGATTTCCGCGCCCTTGTCTATAAGGAACCGAGCCGGAGAACTTGTCAGTTACCATAAACAGGCAGCTCGTACAACTGGCGGGACCACACGCCGCCCTTAGTGATCCCGCGGCGGGCGTTTCCCCGGCCACGAACAGGGCGGTGTACACTTTGTGGCCTGGTGTCGAAAACGCCGGTGATACCAGCAGAGAGACGGAGGGCTGGGACTCCGAGCTTGACGTGTGCGCGTAAGAGCGCGATGATCGAGACGAGGCGGCCGGGTCTCTTGGGGTGGGCTGCGGAGTGCGGCGACTGATCTAGACGGGCCTCAAGGCACGAAATCGCCGGGTCTGTAGGCGGCAAAACAGCAGTGACGGACGGGGAGGTCGCCGCATGAGCGTTATCGGCGAGCTCAGCCAGGCGGTCGAAGGTGACGTCACCAGCCGCCGCAAGGACAAGGCGGATGGGCTGGGGAAGACGTTGGAGGGAAAGCTCTCGAAGCAACGCCGAGTGGTTGGGGATATCGCGCTCCCCGAGAAGCTGTCGCATCTGGCGCAGAAGCTGGGAAGGGCGCCGGTCGCCAAGGTCTTCATCGGTAAGGAGCTGCTGAAGGCGGGTGCGTTCCGACGGCATAGATTTCTCCAGCACCTTGGTTTTCAGATGCTGATATGATGTAGCACCCATGGGGGCGGAAAGAACGTCGGAGAGCTCACCAGCAACGTCAGGAGGAAGGCTCGAGGCGATATGGTAGTAGCGCGTTGTCTCCGAGCTGATGCGGGAAAGGCACAATTGCGCCTCGAATTGCGCCTCGATCTGTTGGAACCAAACTTGCGGGTTCTGGGGCCAAAAAGGTGGGAGGCGAACCCGCAGTGACAAGACGTCCTGCAGACGTGAGTCCTGTTCCGTGGATGCTGTGCGATCGGTCATTGCTCGTCCTAGGTCACCAATGTAGGCTTAACGCCTCAGGAGCGAAGGAACAAGACCACTGCTGCGAACCGACACCAGAACAGAACTGCGAGCCGTGGCTGCACGAGCCACGGCCAGGTGCCGTTTTTATTGTCTTCGCGGGTGGCGCGCACGCTATCCGGGTTCCCGGCGCCACCCAAGAGATGGCGCTACAGACTATTTGCCAAGCCAGCTTTCTGTCTTCCAGCTCTGGGCAACTATACTGATACCTGCAACATTTCTAGGAACTACGCAGTCTCGCCACTGCGTCACGAGCATTCTTCCAATACCAAGAGAATGTGGCACCACTTGCTACGCCACAGGCCCTATCCACCCAAACACTTAGGTCTTGCCACCATGCACAAATATTTATTCGTACACAAACTGCAGATATGCCAGCAGTTGTTTTATGCGCACACACCACAAAAAGCATTAATTATGCTTGTAATAAAAAGAATCTTACACAGAGCAGGTAATCGGATTTTTGGAAGCGGACCCTGGCACGATACCACGGGACTTTCCCAGGCCTTCACAGCACATGGCATGGACGAACGAAAGACTGTTCAAAGTATTAATTAATGCTGCGCCTTTGTAGAAAATGTGAGCTGTGTGCCTCCTTCGAAAGTAAGGGTATGATGACCATGTCTTGAAATAATCATGTACTACATTGACTCCCAGCCAAGCAGCCAAGCTGTCAGTGATTATTAAGCTGAATGTGATATGTACTGCTGGCATGTTAGGCAATAACAAAAAGAAAAATAAGCAGCACTAAAGGAAGCATATCCAGATCTCAGCTCAGCTGCCACGAGTTCAATTTCAGGCCGGCAAGGTTTTTTTTATGATTATAGATTTTTTATGGCGCAAGGGCATCTATGGCCAAAGAGTGCCTTGGCACAAGGTTTTTTCCATTTCTAAAAATGGGATCAAAGACCCATCTCCCAAGCATTCCACCCTAAATAAGTCGAGCACAAGACCAGGGGAAAGCTTGTACCCATTGTATCACCGGTGGGTACCCGGCGGCACTGGGGATCGAACCCCGCACCTCCCGCATGCGAGGCGGATGCTCAACCCGTTGGCCACCGCTGCGGCGGCTTGCATCACAGCTTGCTGCGTTATGCGGCATGAACACTCTTAACACGCTATGAGCCGCTCATACTGCAAAAAGTTTGTACACTGCAAAAGGTTTGTACACTTTAATTTAGATTTTCATGAGTGCATCAGGCTGAGAACATGTAGAAAGCCACTTGTAATATGCCATTTATGAGTGGAGCATGTATTTACCATGACTGCTGAAAATTCAGAATATGATAACAAATCTGGCTCGTTTCTTCATACCAGATGTACGTGTAATATGCACGTACAATATGTGAATGGTGTACATGACGAATATGGAGCACCGTTGCAGCTCATTCAAATAATTTGATTTCTTGACACTCTTAGTAACAGGCACTTGGAGATATAAAAAAAATTTATTCAACCCATGAGCATAACAAAGAACATCTGTTACCAGAAACAGTGAAATATCGCACACTGTAAGCTCACATAACACACAAAACGTTCAGTCTTCAGCTTTTGACCAAGCTATGAAACTGCAACTTTTTAACAGAACTTGGTGTAAAAAATATACCATACATAATAAAACTGGTTCCTGATTTCACAATGCAATCAGGCGAAGATACAAAAAAGGAACTGTTATAGAATACAAGAGCAAAAAAAACATGCCGCGAAATTCAACAACAAGAACCTAAATTATGGCCAAAGCTCGGTTACACATCTCAAAGCTTTCTTTGGCACACATACAGAAGGCGGTTGCATGCATGTTTTATTCGCTGCACTAAGAGGACACTCAATGCAGTGACCACAGGCATTAATTCTTGGAACACGTGCCTGCCATGTCCAGCAGTGATATCACGATATGAGATCGTTGCAAGCTCACACCGAGCACGTACTGCCAAAACAGCAAAGGCAATCCCGCAGTTAACATGATCGACACAGCATCGAAGAAAACACCGGGGAATTTCTGCTTGATGCTTCAAAAGAAAACGGTGCATGGCTCAACACTCCACTGAGCAAATCAGCTCAGCAGCTACAGTGCTTGACAGCGTTCCTTCCTGAGAACATGTGCAATAAACAGCTTCAATGCTCAGGTTCCAAGGCAATGGCAAAAATGTATAGGACCACTCGAATGAATTCACAAGCCATAGCCATAGATATTAGCAACAGTGGTAGATATAGTGCCACTTGGAATGCTAAAGCATAGTGTTACCTCCACCCGTAGTCTGTCGTCCATAACAAAGCTCCCCCAAGTTTGTAAACACGAGAGATGATGTACCTTTAGGTGATGTGCGTAGTGCTCATTTTGCGTTCACTTCAACAATAGGCTGCATGAGAGCCTGCAAGTTCGTTGTTCTAAGTACACTGGTAGGCACACAACCAACATCAGCACCACAGCACCTTCGTGATGTCAGGGCATGAAGGAGAACTGTGCCATCCAGTCAAGGCTCCGCCGATCCCATCACTACTGCACATTAAACCCATTGAGCCTGCCAACCTGTGACTTCTGATATAGACATATGCAGAGTAATTGTATGCCTGCAGCACTTTTTTTTGTAAACTATCATCTTTGCTGTCTCTACAGCCATACCGGCTGCTCCTTTGGGCTGCAGCATATGTTCCACCCAAATATGCTGAGTGCTTCCAAATTTATGTAAGCTTATGTAATGACTCAGCGGATCTTAGGGGATTCTAAATAAATCATTTCCTTCTCTAGTGAAACCTGCCTTGCAGCTTTGTTTCTCTGCCCCTTTCAATATTCCCATCTTTTTGCCACTCACCAAGACCTTGTCTTTTCACAGGGATCTACTTCAATAGGAGAAAAAAAGACATTTTCACCCTCACAGCCCTCAGTTCAACAGAGTGAAAAAAACTATGTTCAAGTAATTGCAACCTAATCCTTTTCTGTTGCTTGTAACAGTCTTTTTCCAAAAAAACCAGTGCGAATTTCGCATCAGCATTACGTTTCGATAGGCAGCCAAAGGCTGCAACACTATGGGCACTACACTCCCAGCTTTTTTTTTCATGAACAGCGCAGCATCGCATAGGAGAGTCAGATCAACGAGTAGGAGGGTATGGCCACCTCTAAATGACAAAATTTATGTACAAAAACTGCACCGGCTTCTATAAAAAAGTGAAAGAAATGCACTGCACAAATAGGACTACCCCTCCCCTCCAAGAGTTGTCCATAACTCTACCCCGGTGATTAAATGTAGCAAAGTAAGAAGACAAGTAGGAAAGAGAAAAGCACTCACATGCTTCATGCATATAAGATGCTCTCACTAGAAATTTTCATTACAAAGGACAGTGAAGTCTGTGCAGGCTAATCGAATTCTTTCCTTCCAAGCCATCCCACACCAGAGTGCATGAAACACAATGCCAGAAAGAGAAGCAAAGTGAAATCTCTGGCAAGAACAACCCAGTTTTTTTCCCAACTAAAAAGATGTTACAGCACAGAAACTGTCTCAGAAACTATCACCAAAGAGGAGAAATGCATCCGATACATTAATGCCCAAATTCTTTGTGTAGCTCGCCACAAAACAATGTTTCGAAATATTCTAAGCAACATCATGACCTTATGCATGTGCCATGCAACAGAAACCATAACACCCTGCAAAAGAAACAAAGACAAGGCATGCACTAGATCAAACACTGCGAAGACACAGTGGTGACAAGCCGCAGTTAGGACAGCGCTACAATGTTGGCCTTGATTACACGTTGCAACAGCAGCAAGGAACAAGGCTTGATGACGGCACTACTATGAGCGTAATTCCTTAGGGGGAACTTGAATCATCGATACAGACGTTGTTAAAGCACCGGCAAATTTTTAAAAGAACACTGTGGCCATGCTCAGTCTTCATGCTGAAGGTAAGAACTTAGTGGGGTTAACGACTAGTATTCGTTCACCTCAATGCCACTTTTTCCATGTTGTGAGCAATATATTCCACTTAGTGCCAGCAGACTGATGTTTGAACATAGTGCACTCTCGCAGCTTGCCATACGCACCACAGAGGCTGCACAACAGTGGGCTGCTATGAGATAAAACCAGAAGACCGTAGGAAGGTGAACTATCACGCCAATGTTGCGGTAACGCACCCTCGCGGTGGTTGTGCCTTGCCTCCTGAAATCTGCGTTTTTGTCAGCACATGGTTTGCCAACAACTTCGAGGCAGAATTTTTGAACAATAATGTGTACACTACAGTGTGACACGAGAGCACATAAAAAATATGTGTCCATGTCACATGTACTTTACAGCCTTGCAAACAGGTGTGACATATGCTGCCAGTCACGTGAAGAGAAATTGATGCAGTACACTGTATACAGGAGCCAAAGCTATCTTAAAAAGGTTATATGTATTAGTTTTATGCCAAGATTACTAACAGCTGTCTAGTAGGTACTCGCATGCTGTGAATTGCACGCTGAACCAGTCTGTTACCCGGTGAATGCATTACATACACACTGACAGAATGTCAGAACAGCTTATGTTTAGAAAAAAAAACAGGTCGGGTACCATCACTGTGTGTGGATGAGGTGCCTACGCCCTCTGGACCCTTCTATTAGAGTTTGGTTGCATTGTGCTGCCCATGATGCCAACCACTGCTCATTGAACCTGGCAAGCTGTCACCACGAGTTCATTCAGCACATATTCAAAGGAAGCATAAGTGAGAACAAAATCACAAAATTTAGCTGTAAACAGTCCTGCCACTCAAAATGCTAACTGCCATGTTCGCAGCCATGCAGGCGCTGGTATCGAAGAGAGAACTCAAATGCAAGTCTTCAAGTTTACTCCCATATGAAATTATGCCCCGAATCCATCAGTTTACGAGTGCAGTACATTGTTTAGCTAACAGTCTGTAAAAAGAACTAAGCTGTTTGAGTGAAATGAAAATTTCAACTGCCTGACAGTCCACTTGTCCACAATGCATAGAAAGTAGTGGTGGCACACATAGATCCCAATTAAAGGCTATATGTGACATACGTGCCAATCATGCCTGACAAACTGTTTTATGCTGGAGCAGCAGCAAGCATGTCGGAAGGAAGTGAAGTACAATCATGCCTGACGAACTGTTTTATGCTGGAGCAGCAGCAAGCATGTCGGAAGGAAGTGAAGTACTGATCCACAGGTAAACTCATTATCCCGCATGAAGCCACACAAATCCAACCTCATGAAGATATGAAGATAACACACTCTATGATTACAATAGCATACGTCGCCACTGAATCGCTTAAATAAAGTTCCAGAAGTGGCCATTGCCAATATTCACCTAATAAAAGGACTACACTAAAGCAGCTGAGTAGTTTCGTATGCCCGTAGACAACCACAGCCCAAGGGTCATACAGCTAGCCGAGATAAGCCGTCAGCTACATGGTACTTGTAGATGCCCATGGAGCCACACTGATAAACAAAAATGATAATCGCCTTGAAGCCATTTGCATACCAAATACAAAAACATCTTTGCACTTGGACATATGCTGACTTTAAAAAATTAATACTGGCATCAAGCTATCAAGCTTTCTTTGATGCCTGGCATCCTAGGAAACGCTACACCGACGTGCATGCACTGCGGTTACAAATGAATGCAGGCAAAACATAGCTGCAACAATTTTCAATATCTGATCCTTCTGCAACCGATTTGAAACAGAGGCTGCCATTAAGAATCAGAAGAATTCAAGATATAAAAGCTTGGCAACCTGCTCAATGCAAGACAACTTGCCCAGGGGACCAGGCAAGTTGCCATGAGTCCTTGCTCTGGTGCTGAAACAATGGCCACAATGTGGAATGCTGTTCTGGTACAGCCCCACTCAACGTAGCCTGCAATATGTGGCATGAGAAACGGCCTTTGCAGTGCTGAACGGAACCAGGGGCGAAGTACTAGGGCTACAATCTGGAAGCAATTCACAAAACATTCGCTAGCTCATAAGTGACAAGCAGGCAAGAGCAATTCTGATGCAAGCAAATCAGCAACAAACTATTACCCCAATAACAAAACAGCATCTTGTTATTCAATGCATTTTAGGAGCTTTTACCATGTGGAGTACAGATCTTGACATTCAGTAGCAGTCATGACAAGCCAGGAATGCATAACAAAGCAGCACTTAACCTGCCACTCACCTCAGAAGAGACCATGAGTGTAAATACACCTGTGTACAGACTTTAACCCCAGTAACTACTGTGCCTACATAACAAAATTTTTATCTATTGATAAAAATAGTGCTCCATTATTATATAGTCACTACGAGTGATCTTTGCTTAACGAAGAAATGGTAAATATAGCTACATTAATGTCATCAACACTTTCACAATAACTGTATTGTACTCCAGTAAAGACTAACGGTAAGTTGGTGCAGATTTTGCATACAGATTGGTGCTATATTACAATTCACAGTGCTTTCTTCATACGAACTTCCAACCAACATAACTTGACCTTAAGCCTCACCTGACTCAGTGAACTCAACTGCGAGGGCGTGAACACACAGAATGAGCAACTGCCCTGTGCCAAGAAGGCATTAATTCACATACCTTTTGTGTTCTTAGCCCACTCATATTAAAGCCAGGTGTGAATTATTTTAGATTCAAGCCAGTGCCCATTTGTATAAAATTAAATGTATAATGACACTTTCATTTAATGTTCAGACACTCTGGCTCAATTGAGTGGGAAACAGCTGCACACCAAGCGATGCTTTAAGTGCATTATTGCTCTAATACTGTGCCCACTAAAGCATGGTGCTGCAGAATGCAAGTGAAAAGAAAAGAGAAAGGCCTAGGTAAGCCCTCAAAGGATAATAAAAAAATCAAGCTGCATTACTTTAAACCTTGACACAGGCTAAGCAAACTCATACCCTAAAAATTTTAAATGGGCCTTCTGACCAGGAACAAAAGAATCAACACACAACCTTACATTACTATATAATCAATATTCAACCGTGCACATATGATACATCTATAACTGTGCATATGTCACTCTGCATAAGAATAGCTCAGGAATCAGTTATGCAAAAATATAGCACTGCATTTACTTAAACAAATATTGTGCTGGAGAATAAAAACAAAACCTATCAGTGATCGTCAAAAGCAGTTGCAACCAACGAGGAATGGTGAACAGCGCCGCCCTCCACTATTTCTCGCACCTTTTAACAATGCTAACTCAATAGCCACTTTCAGGTCTGTAGTGGGGAAGACACAGAGACTAAGAGCAACCATTTGAAACGCAACCCTTTAGATGGGCACATGCATTGACATTTCGTGGTACCCATCGTGCTACCCGACAGGCTACCTGGGCTCCTTCAGCAGCTGTGAAGAAGGCTCAGGGCTTCGGCAGCTCTGCAGCGTTGCTCAGGTAGCTCACCCTTGAGGAGCAGGATAAGTGCAGAGCAGGCGCGTTCACACGGCAGGTCCTTGCGTGACTCTGGCCGTGCATTTCCCAGCAGGCAGCCTTGAAAAGCACACAACAGCTGATGCATCAACAGAGCAGTAAACTCCTCGAGAAGAAAGCGCATACAATTCAGCAGCAGGCATCAGACATACAAGTAGTGCTCGCATAAACCCAAAACAGTCTAGATGTTTTTTGGTCAACATCTTTCAGTTAAGGCTAGCAAGCTAGGTCTACTGAGTGTTGAGGTGGGCTGTATGAGCCCATCAGCAAGGGGCATGTGAGTCAACCTTAACCCACAGAGAGGTAAGTAAATCACATTGTGCAAAGTTGGAGAAACATAGTAGTGCCATCTGAAACAGCACCCACCCATCCAAAGCCAAATTGTTATAGCATGTGATAGGTAGGGTCTAACATCTCAAAGAAGCATGTCAGCTATAATGGATACCATACTGCAGGCCTCCAGATTAATTTAGGCCACCTGCAATTCTTGAATATGCACCAGAATTCTTCCCTAGTTCTTGCACCGTTCATAATGTTTTCTGATGATGACTCAAGTGAGATGAATTGTCACTGCTCTTGAGGCATACAGTCAAATAACATTACCAAAGTAACAACTACAAGAAAAGACTGGAGATTATCTGAGCTAAGAAAAGAAATCTCAAAAGACAGCTCGTATACTAACCTAGTAGCAATACAGCATTACACTGAATTGCCGGGTTAAGGCTTTTGATGTGACCGAGGCATAGGGTCACAAAAGTGGACATGTGCTCCTCAAGATCGATCACCTGCAATGCAAAAACACCAAGCAAAGAGCATGGACTGATCACTGCAGTATAAGCACTGTCAAACACACTGAGCTGAGGTAAGTACTTCTGTAGGTCTTGCAGATGACATAGCCAGTGCCCAAAAATCGGTGAGCAGTGTGAAATGGTGCTTCTGACCTCCAGCACACTCAGAACTGCACTCAGACTTAGCACAAATGCCATAAACAAAGAATGACTGTAATAAAGCTAATATTTTAATTAGAACTCTGCATATGCTTCTCAGGCAGTGATCTACCTAAGCTGCCCAGCTGACATAGCTAACAGCTCAAGATTTTGTGCCAAGACATACCTTAGCCCTCTCCCCCTACTGTGCAATATGACAGCCACGATTTTCAGAATGCTGAGCCTAGAGTCGCACTTCAAGGAGGCCCCCGAGCCAATGGCATTGACAGATTGTCACAACTTTGCATTTTTATCTGTGATTAATCCCAAATCACAATGGGCTACTCTTGACAAGGGAATAATCATGGATTAACCGTGACGTCACGAAAATCCCTTGACAAAAGTGGCTGGAGGGCCTCATCTGAGGGGCACTTGCCGCTTTATTCTTGAGTCATATCTGACTATAGTAACAGCAAAGGCCATGCTGCTTTCATACCCACTGCAAAACTTTATGTTCAAACCAGAGTTTCAAAGATTTTACAAGTCTCTTTCATTGTATTCCTAATAAGGTAACACATTGCTATAATGATTGCTATGCCTGATAACCTGCAAGCAGTTACAGAACCAGAACAAATTCCCTGAAATGAGTAAAATTAAAATGCAGTTGCATGAGCGTCGCTAGATTTCCAGATGATGGTTTTGAGCCACAGTTTGTCAGAGAATGCACAACACACTGATTCAGCTGGCTAAAGGTTACATTAGCTTAGTAAAAAAAAATGCATTGAATTATTGGCCTGGAGCTTTTCAATCTTATGTGAGTGATGCAATTGACAGAGAGTAAATGCACTGAAAGAGAGCCCATTGGCCAGGAGCTTTCCAATCTTATGTGAGTGATGTAAGTTACAAAGAGTAACCTTCTCTGCAGTGTCTCCAGATGTACAGGAAGTGTATAAAGTAAAATCAGTCCAGGAGAGCTAGTTTTTTTTTCACATCAGAAGCAAAAATGTTATAGCACAAAATTTGTTTACCCAGTGAAGCTCCTAGCAAACTACTCTTGGAGCTGTCTACTAAAAAAAAAAAAACAACTCTGCAGAAAACGAAAATAAAAGTCAGTCATATCATTGAGCAGGACACAAGCAATACATACCATCACTTTTGCAAGGTCACTAATGAACTCTGAGTAATGAAGATGCGAACCATCAGGTAAATGTCTTTGAAACATGGTGTTTAGTTCTTCAGAACCAAGCAGTGGCCCCAGCTTCTTTAAGGTTGCCTTGCAAGCCTGCAAAAAGTTTGATAGCATAGGCTTCATCCATGGGAATTGTTTCTTGCCTTTAGTTTTGCTGAACAGTTGTAGTCAATTTATAGCAGACAACAAAAAGAAATTACCAGCAACTGTTGCAGTTTTGATACTGAAATAGAGCAATAAACACTAACCTTTACAACATGCTTGTCACTTTCATTCAAGTGCACGAGCAGCGTAATCACGTTGCTGATGGCCTGTTCCACAAACGCATCTCGAAATTCTCCCTCTGCGAAGCGGGCTAGGTCTCCGAACAGCTTGAACGCTGCTGCACGCACTTCACCTTTTTCCTGAAACACACACACATTAAAAACAAACATGCTCAACTTCCACCTGTAAAACGAACCACAATACTACACAATGCACATAGTATCCCTGCAAAAGGAAAGCCTTTTATATATATCCCCAGTAAGAAGAAAGCTAAAGAAAGAATATATCCCTGCAAGAAAGGAAACGAAGAAGAAAGCAAAAAGAAAGTTCTTACATACATGAAGGTACTTATTTTTATAGTACAGTTAGTATCAAATGTGCACATCCTAAACTTCGTGCAACACACAGTGTCACCACTGCAAGCAGAAAATGTGCCCTTGCTGCTTTCAGCCATGCCCACAACAATGTGAAATGCTGGAACACTGTTCTTGCATGACCAAAGTATTGAAGTCCCGTCTGTGCAATTACAATAAATACGTATAAAGTACTGATGGAAAATGAAGCTTCTGCAGAGAGAGAGAAAACAAAGAAAACTTATGACAATTTAAACACTATAGAAATATAAAGTTACGTTTCAAATAATCCACATAGTAAATTAGTGCGTTCATTATAAAATAATTAATTAATTAATTATCAAGTAATTTACTACTTCTATATTGACTTCAAGCAGATAAAAGCTTACCTCATTCTATGCCTGAAGTATGTGGCACATAGTGGACCTTATGAGTAAATTATAAGCTCGTTTTTGAAGTGATTCGTTGTGCAAACTATACTAGAGAAATTGTGATATCTGGCACACAGGCACAATGCTCCAAACAATAAATTTACTAAAAGCGAAAAACTGTGCACTGCTATTACATGTTAAGTGAGAGATGCTTATGTGCCTCCTGAATGTCTCTCCAGTGTCTAATACTCTTGTCAAAGTGGGTCTCTGATATTCCTGAACTTGAAGTTCTGTACTGAGGCTGAGAGGTACAACAGACTCACACCAAGCATTTAGAGTATCACGATTTCCACCGATCGTTCTCAATGCATCAAAGCAATCGAATCGGCCAGCAACCTTAATCTACATGGCTAAAAATCAATGTTCAGTTCCTCAAAGTAATTTTACCTGCTTTCAAAATTAAGACCACTTGTTTAGGCATGTGACAGTGGCACTCATGCACATTTTAACTAGGCAGATGTCAGCCTTTCAGTAAGATTCTGACAACAAGTGGATTCTACTGACTACAGCAGCTTTATAACTTGTTTCTACAAAATGCCTTACTTCAACAAGTTAAATAAGCTGCCGTATTCTATTGACCTCGACTTATACCCCTGTCACATAGCATTCCTTGATGTCCTTTCCAGCAAAGGCATCTTTTTTCACCAAAGGAGCGAAAGCTTAAAGGAGCACCGACACTGCTACATGGTGCAGCCCAAAGGTGAAACAGTCGTTGAAGCTTAGCACCCGCTGCTGTGCTGCTCGAGCCGGCTGAAGTGACTGTTTTAAAATTAAAGTGGGGAATTCTGTTCATTTGTTGAGCTCAGACAATTTTTTTCACCCCAATTGCTTGCTTGAAAGAACTGCAACAGCTGCTCTCATCAGCAGCAGCAGGTTTTGTGTATTGCCTTGGCCACCAGGGGCACTCGGTGTTGCTGCAACACTTTACTGTCTTAAAATTTGGGCATAAAATATAAACACTGTACAAAAAGCAAAGCCAGACACACCTTTTGTATTTTTAAAAGATGTTTTCAAACATTGCTGGCTTCATCTACTTTTTTTCATTGCTTTTACTTTCTGACATTGCATGGCACTGCAATCGCAGGTTCTCGAATGCCGCGCCTTTGGGCTCCAAAGGTCTCGGACGGGTGCCTTCGCCTCCAAGGCCCTTAGCGGCAAAGGCTCAACATTTGTGCCGTGTAGCTCCACTACTTAAGCCTTTGGATATAAGGACCCAATTCTCAAAGGCCTTTGCGGTGCCCGTGTGACAGGGGTATTACAGTATGTATTTAGTTAGCAACTGTTCCAATTTTTATTTTTCACTGCTTTCAAAATGCCCTTGTGAAATTAGGATGACACAGGTAAAATTGCTTAGCCACTTCTGTCAAGAAATTGAAAGTGGTTTTTGAGTAAAGGAAATGGCGCAGTAGCTGTCTCACATTTTGGTGGACACCCAAACCAAGCCTTAAGGGAAGGGATAAAAGAGGGAGTGAAAGAAGAAAGGAAGAAAGAGGTGCTGTAGTGGAGGGCTCCAGAACAATTTCGACCACCTGGGAATCTTTAACATGCACTGACATCGCACAGCACACAGGCGCCTTAGCGTTTTGCCTCCATAAAAACGCAGCCGCCACGGTCGGGTTCGAACCCGGGAACTCCAGATCAGTAGCTGAGCGCCCTAACCACTAAGCCACCGCAGCGGGTCATGTGGCAACATTGAAAATTGAAGCTGATAGGCAACATTTTTTGCACAGCTTATTTAACAAACATTGTATTCCCCAATGTACCCCAGCATTTCAAGACCAATAAACTTTTTGCAAACTAAAAAGATGGTAAACAATCACCCGCAGTGATATGCATGCAATGGCCAAAATAAAAAAAACTTGGTACCTTCTCAAACATGGGGCGTAGCCGAAGAGCAACCGTGGTGATGAAGCTTCCAACGTCTTGAGGGTCAGCATGTGACAGCAATGTAGTAAGTCCATTGATGGCTTCCAGCATAATCTTTTGCTCTGTGTCATCTTTGTCATCCAGGCCACTGATCATGGCCGACAAGACTGTGCCCGAGTAACGGTGAACCTGCATATCGGCCAAAAATTCATAATGTGCCTTACTGAGAAGCTGTTCGGTGAAGTCTTGGCATTTTTCTGGGTAACCCCAAACTTGTCCTATTACATGCTGCATCTCAGAATTAGCATACATAGGTGTTGGGCATTGTACAGCCAGCCATGTGCAATGAAACAGCTAGCATGAGGGCAAAAAAAAATGAACAGTGTGTATGTGTGTTGATAGCTTGGCTCCACACTGCCTGTCCATTAGTATGGTATTAATGGAGCATCCTGCGTGCGCACAGCTGAAGGCTGCTGTGCTTGGCTGCTTGAAAAACCAGTTAAAACGCGCCTGCCAAGTGATGAAACAAATGCACGTTTTGTGACTTTTGTGTACAGGGCCCGAAACTTAAGGCATTTGCCCTTAAGTGCCTAGGAACACCTAAATGTGGCATCCTGAAGTTTTCCCGATTTTCTTTCCTATCTTTCTTTCAAGCAAATATTGCCATTTTGCACATTTTTTTTTAGGGAAAACAAATCCCCCTCCTCTTGTTTCAAGATGTTCAACATGACGAAAAAGTACGATTAGCAATTCCTACCAATTCCTACGTCCAGAAGAGCAGAGCGAGCATACAGCTCAGTAGCAAGCAACCATTGCATTGCATGCAGGCAACGCAGCCAGTGACGAGAGCTTTGTGATGTGAACTACAAAGGTGCAGTAGCTGGAAGACAGGGAGCAGATGCAGGGAGAAGAGGTAGTAGGTGGGAGAAAGAATGGAGCCCTTATGACTATTCTGAACATAAGAGATGTTCTTTGCGAGAACGGCATGGCAGCAATAATGGAAAAGCAGAGCCCCCATGAACTCTCGCATTTAAAGTTTTCACAATCAATATCATGTGACAACAAAAGAGTATTTTCAAAGTATCAGGCTATGCATGCAGAGAACAGAAAGCTTTCAAGTTTTGTGACCCAGGGATGAATGTGACCAATCACACACCGTTCTTTTATAACAGCAGTATGAAGAGGCAAAATGGCGATTTTTTATTACCATTGTTCAGTTTGCTGCCAATTAATAAAAACAGTTACTCAAGGTGCCTATTTTTGAGTTTGAAATATCTGTTTTAAATTATTCTAAACCGTAACAGCCTGCCTATTTCTGGTTCTTTTAGTGCCTAGATTTCCGGGCCCTACTAATGATGTGGCAAGCCCAAACTTGCTCCACAACCGTTTATAAATCTCAAGAACAGAGAATGACAGGTACACGGCACAAATTAACTCAAAGCTAGAAAGAATAACTCAGGCAAGTTCTCAGAAGAACGAGCACAAAAAAAAGCAATGGGCAAGAAAGAAGGAGGACGACACAGACAGAAGCGCTGAACTTTCAACTTTATTTCGGAAAAAATTATTGCAATGTATTTATACAGTTTCCTGTCAGAGGCAATGACGCACAAGCAGAGCAAGAGTTTTTTGATAGGACAATGACTCCGGATCTAAATGAAGTAGCAACAAGAAAGCAACAACCTACACAGCTCTTTACTATAACATATCAAGGAAACAAAATAAAGGAATGTGAAGATGAACGGCCAACAAGAACACGCCATAAACCAACGGCGATAAAAAACATGGTCTTGAAAGCTAAAAACGATAAAAGGTATAAAGAGCTGAAAGGCTAAAAAGTAACACGGCAAAAAGATAAAAGGACTAATGAAAATTAAGACCAAGTTATACATACAGATCCACTAAAGGATGTGCTCAAAGGTGATGAAAGTGCTAAAAAACAGTAGATATGCTTGGAGGGTTGCACAGCTAATGCCTCGAATTTCGTGTCAGATAGGCAAGTTCTTTTTCCGATAGTGAAACAGAAGGCTTGATTATGCAATTGTCCTTTAACGATAGTATGTTGACTGCCTCAACGATTTCACGGGTCATCTTGTTTCTGTTCCTCGCTATTACTAGAGTTTCTTCAAATTGGGGCAAACAGCCTGTTTCCACAGCTTCACAATCCCGGCAATGGATACCAATGTGGTGGCACTTTTGAACACTTACGTTGTAGTCATGCTCTTTTAGCCTTTCCTCAACTTCTTTCCTTCATATGTTATAGTAAAGAGCTGTGTAGATTGTTGCTTGCATGTTGCCACTTCATTTAGATCCGGAGTCATTGTCCTATCAAAAAATGGTCTTGCTCTGCTTGTGCGTCATTGCCTCTGACAGGAAACTGTATAAATATGTTGCAATAATTTTTTCCGCAATAAAGTTGGAAGTTCAGTGCTTCTGTCCACGTTGTCCTCCTCCTTTCTTGTCCGTTGTTCATTTTTGCACTGGTTCTTCTCTGATCATGGCTTACCAACTAGCCCAACAACAAGTTTTGCTCGGGCAAGTTCAATATTCTGATAGCTGTGAAGGCAGTGGACCAATCAATGAAAGCTCTATCACAGCTTGTAGGCACAAGCGCATGAGGTCATGCCACTGCAGCAATGCAAGCACTTGCCTTATGCAATCGCAGCTTGCAAAATAGCCAAAAGTGCATGGGTCCAATTATATCCTGAATTAGTAGACAAGTTAGAAAACACGTGCATCCACTGACATGTGTACAGTGCAAGCCCTCACATGCTTAATCTTCACAGGAAACTAAATGCACGAAATGCAATGCAATAAATGGCAGAAATAAATGAAGCCATAAGTAGGCATATTTTCTTCTCTGTAAAATTGTCATCGTTATCTTTGAGTAAATACACATAATCACAGAAATCCCTGAAGGTATTTTCTGAATGTCACAAATGCTATCAGATTCTGAGCACGGAACATTGTGCATCATGCTCTATACAGACCGTTTCGATAAGATACCATGTTATGCATTATTTTCTGTGGTTACAAAGGATAGAAAAGGTTAAAAAAAGGTCTCGGTGATCACTTGCCAGAAGAGGCACGTACTTGAGATAATCCAAACTTGCGTTAGCATGTGCGTAACTTAATATAGCCATTTTATCTAAAAGCAAAATGAGAGGCTGAAGCCATCTGTTACCACTGCCAGGGATTGCTGAAATTCTTATGGTATAGGAGTGCAGAGTTGCGTCAAAAGCCATTTGCAGGTGTGCAAGTAACACGTGGGAGTAAACTGTACAAGGCATACCAAATGCAATAAGCATTACAACATAAAACAGTGAACAAATTAAAGCCAAAGCTGAGCAGGGGCACCAGGCAGTACAGTAAAAAAAGCCAGTGCCTTTGCTTCATTTTTCAACCCTGTATCCAAAGCTGTAGGCAAAAATTGTGCTGAAAGCAGCAATGGTATGAAAACTTGCCCAACAGATGTGACGCTTGCAGCTGCTGGCAAAACAGAAGGCAAAATGTTGTAGCATAGTACAGGGCGGCAAGCGTGCTATGCATGGAAACATGGCTGTTGAGCGATAAGCACCGCGAGACAACTTACCCCCACTGTCCGTAGTTCCCCTAATCCATGCTTCCAGGTTAAAATGCCAAAAGCAGAGAAAATAGATGAGCATAGGAATGAATTTAGTAAGGCAAAAATAATAGCATCCAGGATGCCCTTAAACTAGCTATTGCATGACTGTGTTTGCTTTCAGCCTTTCGTGAGGCCAGTAATAATATTCGAACAAAGGAAATAACAGCAGTAGTGCAGAGACCAGTGTTGCCATTTCAGCACACCCTCCACCAAACTCTAGCATATTTATATTTAATTAGGAATAAAAATATATGCTAAATAAACAACACTATTAGAATATCATATATTATCCTTAAACAACGCAAACAAAGTAATTCTTAGTAGAAGCCAGTGTTTTGGGTGAATCATTGGTGACCCTTAGAGCATTCTGAGCAGACAACCAATACAGTATTAATGCAACACTTTCTCATAACAGCACCCTTGCCCTTTTCCTTCCTTCATTAATGTTCTTTCCTTTAGCCAGAGGACAGCTCACCAACAAATGAGGAAGTGACAGTGCTTTTAAAGGGGCCCTGAAAGGGTCTCCAATAAAGCTGCGGTATGCCTGGGATGTTAAAGCATGCCTCTTCATGAATATTGTCCAGGAAGAATTTTTTTAATGCGCTTTGTAGAAGCTGAGTTACCTGTAGTCAAAATTTGCACTTTAGTGCCTGCGTGCCTTTCCCTGTCCTCTCGTCACATTTTGCACGCTGGAAGGTAGGCACTCCACTGCCAGCTCCACCTCTGGGGGCAGAACTTCCTGACCTGCCGGAGCTACGCGGCTTATTGGCCGCGGCCATAGTAGCTGCCTGACATCTGAAAGAATCTAACCAATAGCAATCTCTCAACTTGTATACGCAGGTGCGAGCGACGGAGGAGGGTGCGAGCAAGAAAAAGTTGCAGGGAAGGGCTCGCCAATTTTCGCGCGTGATTGTGGGTTCTCTGCTGCAAATAGAAGTGTATTATTTGGCTCAAGTTTCATGATAACCCAATGCAGTGATTGAGCAAATTGATGTGTTCTCCTCGGAAGGTGTTTCAGAACCCCTTTAAGGTAGTCCCATAGGTTCCTTTCTCCTTGCCAGCTAGTTGCCAGATAGCGCTCTAGTCCACACCAAAAAATTTAAGTTCAGTTTTGAAGCTGCAAGCATGAAAGTTCTCTATGATGCCTTATATACCCAATATAAGACTGTGATGTAGATGGGCTAAAGTTTTCATATTTTGTACGAGTACCTGTTCAGTGTCAAGGCCTAAAGAATGGCAAGGGACACCTTAGAGAACATGAAAACAAAGCCAAAGAGCAAAACAAAGTATCTTAACTTGTAAGTTTCCTGTTTTAAATGTGCAACAGAGTACCTCCTGATCTATAACCATGTTTTAAATTCATGTTTCAGGTCTAAATTCTGATCTTGCATACATCATTAAATTTTTTGCTTGCACACAGAATTCAAGAAAAAAAGATGGTCCTACAGACCTACACTACATTATGCAATATGCTTTACTGAACTTTGCATTAAATAACTAGCAAAAAAAAAAATGATGGAAAATTTAGCGTGGTTAGGCCAAATGCAAATTAGGTGCACTAGCACTTCAGTTTTCACTTTGGTTTCGGCTTCAGTTCGAGGCTTGGTTTTCAGGTCAGGCAGGCTTCAGACAAAGATCAGCGATATCAGTGAGTGGGGGCCTTAGTGCTAGTGCATAGTGCACTAAAACTGGAGGGAACACTTAAGCTCTGCCATAAAAGTACGATGTGATAGCGTTAATGGGTTAGTACCCATATATGCGGAATTGGTTATTCTCTGCTTCCCAGTCATAGATGGCTGGGAGTCCTCGTACCACTTCTGGTGCAGCAATTAAGTGATGCGCCATTGCCTTGCTATGGCAGGTGCTGCCACCGGTGGGGCTTGTGAGACCCAGGTTGCTCTTTCCGAGCAACTTCTCGCAACCAATTCCTAATTGAACTGCCACCTGCCACAGTGGCAGTTTGCTCACAATCTGGTGGGCAGGCTATGATGAGCTCACAAGGTCACGTGACCTAAATGGCCCACATGCCACCTAGGGGGGCCACCTAGGCTGAGATTACATAGCAAGAGAGACAGTGGCCACCTAGGACAAGATTAGTCAAACAAAGTGGTGAGTGGGGGGGGTCTTAGTGCTAGCACACTAAAAAACTGCTTATAGAGGTGCTTCCAGAAAGTTCTTTATTGGTGCATCATAATGCCCGGATCCAGGCCTAAGACTGTATTGCCGAGATTGTTTTACTTCAAGTTTCTCTAACCTTTTTTTACAGCACCACTGTCCCACAGCAGTACAAGTATTCAAGTTCAGATAGCCTCATTTCAATAAAATAAACGATATCAGAGCAACTTTAGCACTCTTTCGATGCATGATGTTTACCAACTGCTTGAAAGCCCGGCAACATTAGGTAAGAATTAAGGCTAGACTGAGACACACATTAGCGGCATCCACACACTTTTGAACCTAACACTTAGCGCTTACTATGGAAATTTCATTCATCACACAACTCATCTCTATTCAGTAACAAGCCCTGCTTCTGTGGCACCCATGTCCTCCATGAGCTCATGACCTTTTCCCCAATACTGCTATGGTCCTACTGGAAATTTACAGGACTCAGCCTAGGACACAATCACTCAAGCATAAATAAGATTAACTCTTCTATGTTCTATAAACATGTGAAGAGTTGCAATTCGGGCTAGTTGGTTCATCAGCAAAAGGCAAAGCAGCACAAAGAACAGGGATGACAGCAAATAAACTGGCTTTCAATTGGTAGTAGTCAGTGCATGTGCTGTCTCTTTCTGTTGTCCATGTTCTTTGCGCTGCTTTGCCTTTTCCTTCTGTAAACACACTTGACATTAAGGTGTACATGTGTGCACACATATCTTATTAGAACTGATGTAGAGTGGCAATTTGGGATAGCTGGTTCACTGATTAGGAAGAGGCAAAGCAGCACAATGAACAAAAACAACAGAAAGAAAGACAATGCACATGCTGACTGTTGCTTGTGTGTTGTCTTTTTTTTCTGGTTTATGGGGGTTTAACGTCCCCAAAATGACTCATGTTATGAGGGACGCTGTAGTGAAGGGCTCCGGAAATTTCGACCACCTGGGGTTCTTAAACGTGCTCTGACATCGCACAGTACATGGCCCTCGAGCATTTCGCCTCCATCAAAATGTGACCGCCGCGGCTTGTTTGTTTTGCTGCTTTGCCTCTTCTTATCAGAATACACATGCAGCAAAACCTCGTTGATATGTTCCCAGTTCATACACTCAAAATCACAGACAATAAAAATGTTCCAAAGCATTACACTATTTTTGTTCCAGTAAATATATTCCCGAATAACACGGTTTCCCAGCTACTATATTCGAAATTGACAAATTCTGGTCGTATAATATGTTTAGCAACTAAATGCACATGTGCAAACATACAAGTGGGCTGATCTGGGGGGACGAGACGAACTAGAATGCAATTGCAGTTTCCCACCGTAGTGGCTTCTTTGCAGTGCATAAGTGCAAGGGAAGAAGCATTCACACACAAAAAAACTATGGGGATACCTAAGCAATTCTTATGATGTGTAAAAGCGAGAGCAAGTGTAACTGGCTCACTGGGTCAGTGGACACCTTAATTGCCCTGTGAGCAGGCGGTGGCGTCCACCTACAAACTGAGGCAGTTATGCACCTTTCCTTTTCTCAAAACCAGCCAAAGGTTTAGACTCCATTGATTTTCAAGAAGGGAAGGGCTCTCTGGGTCAGTGGACGCCTAAACTATGCTTTGAGGTACGTGGTGTTGGTGGGGACACCAGCAGCCCATTGCTCCAGAAGGGGTGCTGACGTCATTTGCGTGCTGCATTTTGGCCATGGGTTTCTGATGACGGCGGGGTTTTTGCACAATGAGCCAAGTAATGCTCTTGTATTGAAAAAGGAACTGCTGATATACAAGTGCGCTGTTCCAGCGAACCCACGACATGAAGAGGAGAAATGAGAAATGCAGCTGTTTATTCCCCATGCCTAAGGGCTAGGGGGCAAAGCATCTGAGAACTACGTATATCGATGCACTTCCATACAAGTGGACAGAGTCTTGGGAATGTAGCATAAAGAGCAAGAATGCAACGACAGTAAGCTGCTACGGTGGCTTCCTCACACTACATTAGTGCAAAGATGCAAAGCATCCAAAACCAACACGGAAGAGATTCCGATTACGGTACTTTTGCTATTACCACTGGTGGAACACAGGTGTTGTGGAGTTTCTTCCATGCTAAAGACAATGCAAATGCGAACTGAATTCTGTGAGTGCTTGAAAAGGAGCTGCTCAGACACTGCGCCAGGCAATGCTCATCAACATTTTTATGCTGCTAAAATGTTAGTTGAATAGTGCACCTCACTAAACAGTTACATTTTTCAGAATTAAACAGTTCGAATCATACGTTTTCGCAAACAATAAGTTTTTTCTGTATATTTTTTAAAAATTTATCAATGAGGTTTTACTGCATACGCATGCCAAGGTTTTTTTCAGTAAGGATAAAAGAACATGGTTAAAGGGACACTAAAGATGATATTAGACATTGTGCATTTCTGCGACTACTGGAGGTTGAGTGTCTGCCATTCTGAGTGCATGAGTGCATTTTGTAAAAGTTTTAAAGCACAATCATATCTAAAAAAGTGTCTTAAACAGGCCATTTGTATTTCTTGCCCTCTAAATGCAGTTGGTGAAGCCATTCATGACAGTATTTATGAGTTCATTCATGAACTTTGACTGAGAAATGTAACCAAAACTGCTCAACAAAAGCAACCCTGCAACCTGCTTTTCACAACAAACTGAGTCTTTGAAGTGAAAAATGCATTAAAATAATGTAATAACAATTAGAGAAAAAAATTTCTGACATCATTGGCAATCTATTGACGATTAAGGACAATGCAGGCATACACTGAATTTTCGTCTTCTCTTCATTCTGTGTTTGGCTGCCTTTGATCCAATCTCACGGGCTATAGGTGGTGCAGTTAATGAAAGCATTAGCTTGGAAAAATGAATTTTCTGCAAAAAAAAAAAAATGAAAAACCAATACCAACCAACCAGTGGCAGCCCTCGATAACAGCATAAAATAACCCCAAAGCCCAAGCCAATGGTGTGCCACAAAATACAAAATACCATTTTCACGACACAGAAAATGAGCTCTAAACTAGGACTAACAGAAGCCAAGAACACAACAAAGAAACACTGACATATTAGCAAATTGGCCAACATTCAGAGCTATATGATGTGCTAATGTGGTACACATAATACTAAGAAAAGTAAGTGAGCATAAATGTTCAAAAAATTTGACAACTTAGAATTGTAACGTACTTCACTTATGATAAAAAAAAAGCGTCAGCTATGTGACTCTGGTTTCTCTTACGATATTTACACAAGTCGACTCGAATGTAAGTCGACCCCCCCAAATCACATTTCCGAAAAATAAAAAAAACTTCCGAGGTTGTTTAAGCTTGGCCTTGAATAGTGTAACACGATAGCATTATCCAGCAGTCTCCGTTTATCGCCAGCCACGGGCACATTCCAAAACAAAAATGTATTAGTCACTGGACTACTCATCCACACTTGCACCATCGTCATCACTAGCACTGCCTTCGTGATCGCTGCTGTGGTCCCACAGCACATCGTTCTAACGTTGTCGTCCAGCGAAATCCCGCACTTTGCAAACAGCCATAAGACATCACGTAGAACAGCTGAAAATTTTCCTCGCTGCAGCTGCCACACCTATATCACCCATTGCGAACGACGAACTTGCGGCCCGGCGCGTGGCTTTTCGTTTCTTTGGCATAAAAAATGGCAGCCATCTTGAATGTACCCGTGAACGAGCGCCGGTCGCTTGCCGGACCTGGGGCACAAATGATGACTGACGAAGCACTAGATTAAAAACTTTAAAAAACGCGGTCGGCAGTAGCCAAATGCGTCAGAGCCAAAGAGAAACTACGCGTGAATGGTGTCAGCTCTTCCGTCGGCTACTGACACTCCCCGGCACCGCTGCCATTCTGAGTGGGGGTGCCGCCTCGATTGGAACAGCGGCCCTTCCATCAACTATCAATGCTCCATTGAGTGCCGAGCGCGCATTTGAAAGTAAAAATAAAACTTGTTGGACGCTTGAGGTTCCCGTAGAATGCGACTGCGTTATCGGCCGCCGCCGCTTATCAGCAACCGCAGTCAGCAGCCACATGTGAGGTGCCAGTTTGCTGCTTATCGATAGCCGCCATCGGCGGGCACCCGCACGCGCAGGGAGGGTATGCCAGTTCTGCGCGTTGACACAGCAGCTGCTCAAGGCCAGCACCAAGAGCGATGCGACGGAGCCGCGCAGCAAAAATGCAACCACACTGTAGCATGCCCGATATCTCATTTGTCTCGCCTTTACTTATAGTGCGGAAGAGCGGCCCTTCCATCAACTATCAACACTGCCTTGAGCGCCGAGCGTGCATTTGAAAGTAAAAAGAAAACTTGTTAGACGCTTGAGCTTCCCTTAGAACACGATTGCGTTAACGGGCTGCCGCCGCTGCTTATCAGCAACCGCAGTCAGCAGCCACGTGTGGGGAGTGTGGGGTGCCAGTTTGCTGTTTATCGATAGCCTCCATCGACCGCCACGCGCGCGCACGGGGAGGGGATGCCAGTTCTGCGCGTTGACATAGCAGCTGCTCAAGGCCAGCATCAAGAGCGATGCGACAGAGCCACGCAGCAAAAATGCAACCACACTGTAGCATGCCTGATATCTCGTTTGTCTCGCCTTTACTTACAGTGTAATGTTTTCGTTTCGATTGTAGGTCGACCCCCCTCACTTCGGATTTTCAAATTTTAAAAAACAGGTCGACTTACAATCGTGCAACTACTATTACTAGCATGCCCTAGTATGCATACTTACAGGGTTCCCCCTTTAAAGCTGCTCACTCTGCCACTGCATGTTTACATGGCCTAAAGAAGGCAGCTTTTAAAGTGGTAACAGAGCTGGTAGGAGGCCTAGACCACCAAATGTTGGTGACAGGTCTATTGGGGTGAAGTCAGCGTTTCATGCATATGTAGCAGCATTAGCCTAAAACACGCAGGCCTGACACGTACCAGATGTCCCTCAGAACGACCCAGGTGGGCTAGGCTTCGCAGGCAGAGGCGGCGTACGGCAAGGCTGGGGTCAGCCAGGGAGCCCAGCAGGTGACTCATGAGCGGCTCGGCCAGCAGGGGTGCACCCTCGAAGGGCTGGCTCAGTAGCTCAGCAAAGAGTGCCAGCACTGCCAACCGCTGGGCCTCCAGGGGGTTGCTGCCAAGCCGGTTCTGCAAGCCGGATACCACACCTGCCACCTGCCACGGGCACTGCTGGCACAGCAAGCTGTGCCACAGAAAAGTACACCACAGCTCAGAGCCTGCAATCATCACTCAAATATTTTCTTCAAAAGGGGAAGAAAAATGCTATAGGATATATGACATACAGTAGAACCCTGCTATAGTAAACTTGGATATAGTAAAGTGAAACTGCGGTCCCATTTCCCCTCTAGCAGACTGTACATTTTTCTCGATTACAGTAAAGATAAAAAAAACGGCTACAGTAAAGAGCGTCCGGCCATGGCGACGTACCTACCGCGGAATGATGACAACGATGGTGCGAGGCCGGCCGACATTCGGAGGTAAATGCCTACCAAAGACGATAAAACGGTGCTCTTTGAGATAGCTTCACCACTAGCTCGCAAGCTGTGAGGAGAAGCCAACTTCATGAAGTTCTTGGGGCCGTGAGGCAAAGCGCGCAGCGCGCACGAAAAAAAAAAAAAAAGCTGGCTATGAACGCAGAAAGGTGGAGGCGCGGGTCGCTGAGAAAGGAAAGACGTAAAAATGCAGTGAGGAGTAGGAAAGAGAAGAAAAGGGCGAACATTCGCAGCACGGCAGCGAGAAGCACAGGGAAGCGGCGGCAATAAACGGAGGTGCAGCGGCACTGCGCGAACGGTACCGCTGTGCCTCTACTGTGTCGCGCGTTTAACTATCGCCTCTTAAACGACGCCGAGGCTGCGAAAAATGACACCGTGTTCACATAAAACATTTGTTCTTACATGAAACCAAACTTGTGTTATATTCATAGCTGCATTGTATTTGTGCAAATGCAGTACCGTATTTACACGATTGTAAGTCGACTCGAATGTGTCGACCCCCCCAAATCGCATGTCCGAAAAAAAAAAAAGTTGACGCGAATGCAAGTCGACCCCCCCAATCGCATGTCCGAAAAAAAAAACACCGGTGGAGCGCTTCAAAAAAGAAAATTTATTGCATAGATGGGCTATTCATCCTCACTTGAGTAATCTTCAGTGGTACTGCTGTCGTCGTCGTCGCCGCCGCGATCCCACAGCACATCGTCCTCCATGGAAAGCCCGCACTTCCTAAATGACCGCACCACGATATCGCGTGGAACGGCCGCCCAAGCGGAAATCACCCACCCGCACACAGCCGCCAGGGAGGCTCTCTTCACGCGCCCCGTTGCCGTAAGTTCCCGCCCTTCTGCCGCCAGCCACTCGTTGTACTCACGCCGGAGCAAGTCCTTGAATACCTTGTTAATGCCAACGTCTAGCGGCTGCAGCTGCCCCGTCAGACTGCCGGGAATCACCAGCATATCTGTATCTTCTTTTCAGAGCTCTGCCTTCACTTTCGCGGTAAGGTGGCCGCGAAATGAGTCCATCACGAGGAGGTTCGGATTGCGATTTTTTAGGGATGCCCCTGGCCTCAAAAGCCACACCCGACGGTACCAATCAATAACTAAGTCGTCCGTCATAAAGCTTTTTTCGTTCACTCGCACAATCACACCTTTCGGGAACATTTCCTTTGGCATAGTTTTTCTTTTGAAGACGATGTACGGTCGGAGCTTTGTGCCATCTGCCAAGCATGACAGCATAACAGTGAACCGAAGTTTCTCGTTTCCTGTCGTGAGAAGCTTAACCTCGCGAGCTCCCCTCATGCTCACTGTTGTGTTACTCGTCATGTCGAAGTAGACGGGAGTCTGGTCCGCATTGCCGATTTGGCCGAGCAGGTATCGCCGAGAGTCGCGGAGCTTAAGGTACTGCCTATGGAAGGCGAGAACTTTCTCCTCGTAAGCAGCAGGCAGCTTCTGGCATACACTAGTACGCCGACTAAAAGAGAAGCCAGCCCTCTTCATAAATTTCGAAGCCCAAGCCCTGCTGGCTTTGAAGTCTGTTCGAAGTATTCCAGCTTCCGCAGCAAAGACCCGGCCTTGTTGCGTAATCATTTCGCATGTCACTGGAAGGGACCGATCACGTATTTTGGTGACATACGCTGCAAGCTTGACCTCCAGCTCCAGAAAGCGTCCCGACTTCGGCCCGCGGAAACCTCTTCGCTTGGAGTCACAGTCGAAAATTTTGTCTTGCTGCTTCCGCCACTCCTGCACCAACCGTTCAGAAACGTCGAACTTGCGGCCCGCCCCGCAGTTGTTGGTTTCTTCGGGGTAAATGATGGCCTCCCTCTTGAACGCTGCAGTGAATGAGCGCCGAATGCTATTCGAACCTGGAGAGCTCGTGGCGAAGCACGCGGCCGGCAGTCGAGTCAAAAGCACCAACTCCAAGCACCACCAAAGAGTGATCGGTGTCGGGGCGTCGGCTCTTCCAACAAACATCGGCATTCCCCAGAAGCGCCGCTGTTACGTATTGCGCAACCAACTGAAATAGCGGCTCTTCAATCAGCTGGCGACACACCCGGACGCTGGCGCAGACTCCGCAATTGGAACAGCGGGACAGTGGCCCTTCCCACGAGTGAAATGAAATGAAATTGGTTTTGGGGGAAAGGAAGTGGTGCAGTATTTGTCTCAAATATCGGCGGAAACCCAGTTGTAAGGGAAGAGATAAAGGAGGGAGTGAAAGAAGAAAGGAAGAACGAGGTGCCGTAGCGAAGGGCTCCCGAATAATTTCGACCACCTGGGGATCTTTAACCTGCTGTACTGACATCGCACAGCACAGGGGTGCCTTTGCGTTTCGCTTCCATCGAAACGCTGCCGCCGCGGTCGGGTTCTAACCCGGGTATCCTGTTCAGTAGCACTGAACCATCGCGGTGGGTAATGGTGTGTGCAGTAAAAATAAAAAATGAAAAATCCTGTCCAAAAAGCCCACGGAATACCTGAATGCTACGCTTGGCGCCGTAGAGCAAACAAAAACTTCTAACATTGCAGTAGCGTCCCTGATAGATTGTTTTTCTTGCTTTTATTGGCAGTTCGAGGTTTCGTTTCGATTGTAAGTCAACCCCCCACTTCGGAATTTTAAATTTCAAAAAAATGGTCGACTTACAATCGTGTAAATACGGTACTTCCTGAAGACGTAAACAAAATCGAAAAAGTGATAACGTGAAATGTGTTAACTGAAAACGAGTATTAATCACATAAAGGGACAATAAGAGCAGGATGCAATGTATTCGTGAGTGTTTCTTTTATAAGCCAACACTGTGTTTAGTAGGTAGCCAATTAATTGCCTGAGAGCATCCTCAGACCCATGCCATCACCAATAACTGATATAACAAAGACCCCAATATAGTAAAAAATTTTTGCTAGTCCAAGTCACTTTGCTATAGAGTGGTTCTACTGACTATCCTCACATTAAGCTTAATAACAATGCATTAAAGGCACCATTTTCAGCAGTAGACATATAGAACAGCTTGCGGAATAAAATTTATTGTCCAATCCACAGGGAAGCAATTACTGCACTAAGAAGTCTAGGACAGTATGCAGACAAAAAGAAAAGAAAGTTTATAGTTAGGTTTATGGTTTATGGGGGTTTAATGTCCCAAAGCGACTCCGGCTGGCTATAAGGGATGGCGTAGTGGTGGTCTCTGAAAATTTCAACCACCTGGGGTTTTTCATTGTCCATAGCTTCGTTGTTCGTAAAAGCTGACTTCTTGCTTCTTGCATTCGCTTGCTGCATGACCTGCGGTCACGTTGCACTGTCTGGTATCATGACACAAGGTGGTGTGGACACGGCGACAGCATAAATGGCCCAAAGACAGTCTAATAATATCGCTCGCAAGAAGAATGTGAGGAACGGCAAAGTTCGTGATTTTTAAAGCCAGTTTTTCGCAGAAAGATTATTTTTCTGAAGTTCACGGAATTTTCAAACTGTTCGATTATTCGGACCATTTTCAAGCGTTCCTCCCAGTCCAAAAAATCGATAGGTGACTATATATAAAACGAGTGTACAAGCATGTATACACTATTACAGAGGCAATGCAACAGTTCTGAAGACATGTTCCAAGATTACAAATGCACTGTTCAAAACCAAAAATTATTTTCTTACTTCTGACGCCACATTTCTTTTTGGTTCCCCATTTTTCCTGGCACTTGGTTTTCACTGTGCTAACTTATTTATCATAACTTTTAGCATTGTCATACATAAAAATGAATGTGCCCACTGACCAGAGATATCTTAAGAATGTCTTGCACTGTTTCTAACACAATCGTTCTGGCGTTGGGCACTCTTGGTACCAAGCTTTTCATTGGGCCAATGAAATTAGAGCCCTTAAAAAGCCCCTTTCAATGTTTTTCCCCAATTTAATAATGCAGTAGATCACTCCATCTTAGCTGTTATCACTAAGATCTGGACAGCTGGCTTATCAACACTGAAATAAGGCTTTCGCTACTGAGTTGGTGCAAGGTTCCCAAAAACCAGCTGTGGAGAAAACATTTTCTGGGAAAAATAAATCAGACATTTGAAGCTAACTCACCCAGCCAACACGGTAACAGAGTCTGGAAAGACTTCATCTTGCTCCATGCTATCCCAATGGCCATCTTTTTCCATGGAGGCCACTATTTCTTGCTGGCCTGCCCGCTTCAGGAAGGCCTCAAAAGCTTGAAGTGCACATCTGTAACAATATCAATACAATAAGTGCTATCCAAGAATGCCTTAGTGCATGACATCAAGCCAGGATCACCACAACCACAACGGGACCTCCTGTGCAACCACAGTACCGCAGATAATCTTCATTCTACTTTGTGAGAAAAGATCCAGTGGTCACTTGAGTGCATCGCTCTAATAAAAAGCATGTACTTTGATACACCAAAAAACATTTTGATCAAACCTAAAAGCATGCAGCTGGGTTAATATAATTATGCCACACTTTAAAGCAAGGAAATAAATCAGGGATTTGGAATGCATGCATGACAATTTGGAAATGCCTCACATGTTACCGCTACTGGTACTTTAGACTGCAGCCAAAATGACAAAGCACACAACAGAAGCACTTGAATGTGCATACCGTAGTGGGAAGAGCTTGATGCCAGCTCCGGAATCCTGCTTGCTGCTGCTGCCATTTGCTCGAAAAGGGCTCACTGAGCTGACACCGACGTAGCTGGCTGCAGTCAACAGAAGAGCTGAGAAAACCTGGCCAAATGCCTCTTTAGCACAGGCTTCCATCTCGGGAGTGTTGAAAATCTCCTGAAGGGCACAGATAGCCTGCAAGTAAGAAAAGAACACAGGCTGTTGTAGCAGCTTGGAAACGGTCTGGTATGGCGCTCATCCAAAACTACGCTATAAAGCACACTGCAATCTCATTCAATCACTAGAAAACTGTAGTCTAGCATTTAGGGATACTTCTGACAATAACACAAAACAGGGCTTTATTCACCCAAACATAGAAATAATATAGCAAGAGGAGGATTAAATCACACAAAAACAAAATTTATATAGTGCATTATAATAAAATGCCACACAAAATGTAGCATAAAATAGCCCACTACATTTCATGCCACTTATAAAACCGTGTATGCGGTATTATGATTAGCTTCCCAGCTACCTGAATTTTCTGTTAGCTCTATGCAGATACCTACTACTTACAAAATGATGGTGTTAACTTTGGCATATATCAAAATGATCTAATCCTACGTGCCGAAACATACTTTCCACAGAAATCATGCAAACACCTTATGCCATTCATGGAATGTTGCTCATTAAATGATGCCAAGAACAGTCTGAATCATTAGTGACAAGCTCCTACCAAATTCTCTGTAACCAAAGCTACAGCTGGAAAGGAAGGCTCAAACACTCATCATTACCACTACCTACAGATGGCATGGAAGAAAGATAAAGGCAATTTTGTTCAAGGCGAAGCAGTTAAATCTGCAGTATTCACAATAAAGCATCAGGTCATACGCCTTGTGAAGAAATACAGCCTTTGTTGAACTTATGCAAATGCATTTACAGCACCCTTTCATTATTCTGCCACTAAATTCCAATTTTTAACATAATGACACCACATATATCCATAAGAGCAACACCAGCTAAGCATCAATGTCTAACAGCAGCAAATCAGTGTCTGTTGCTTACACGAACTGTTCTGACAGCTAGTTCAAAGCACATAATGATTATTCATGTCAGAAATGGATTATATTACTTCCTAGACTTATCTAATAATGAACTCTTCTTTGTTTAATGGGACATAAGCATAAATGTTAACTCAGTCCAAATATAATGATAAAGAACAAGCCTCAAGAGACATCAGAAATTGCAGAAATGTTCAGTCAGCATGTGTGGTGTTTCAAGTCTGCTCTTCTGAGGTATAAGAACACAAAAATGTTTACTGCATTATTTATTTATTGTAACCAAACACTGCAAAGAGAAGAAATAACAAAAACTAATGTAAGCTTAGCTGTATGCTGTGCCATTTGTTACTGATTGTAGGCAAATTACATAACAAATACAAAAAATAAATTAAAACTGCACAAAAAAGTACGCTCCCAGGCCGAACGACTGCTTAGCTGAGGTGTGCCAATAATTCAACGACTTGATTTTGTGGAAGGCCAAAAGATTATAAGAGCAATGCATTCAAAGTGAGGTGCAGAGGGCAGGACGTTCCAGGTAGCCAGTCACTCCCCACATCATATGTTGCTATAGAACTATTATTTTTAGGATTCTGTTGTGTCTATACTTGTTCCGGATATCTTGCGCTAAGTTCAGTGCTGTGTTGTGCTGTGTTCACGATAATTACCTATTTATTGGAATGCCATTTATAGCAAATTTTCCTCTTCGACCTAATCATAATATAGACTACAAATAAAATGTTGTCTTTTTGTAACAATTCTGCATCACAATTTTCAAACCAGCCTTAATTTCCATGCTTCCATCTCACAATACAGAAATAATTTTACAAGAACACCTCCCATTACAGTGACCAATTTCTGTCTCCAAGTGCAGGAAACCAAGCTGAAATTTAAAGCAACAGTAACAGTATCCTCTTACCCACACAAGGGTAGGAACATGAGGCGCTTGTTATGACATACATTTTAAGCAAGCCAACAGTCACCAAAACAAAGGAATGCATAGGGGAATCTGTTTTTTAATTTGTGGTGTTGAACAATGGGAAATTAGTAGTGTAGTAATAATTTTTACGTGAAAGAAAATTGATTAGAACATAGAAGAAAAAAACTGGAGGGGACACTTAAGCTCCGCCTTAAGGGTATGACGCGATAGCGTTAATGGGTTAGTGCTCATATATGCAGGACTGGTTATTCTATGCTTTACATTCATAGATCCCTGGGTGTCCTCATACCACCCCTGGTGCAATGGTGTAGATGTTAAGCGATCCACCACTGCCCTGAGATGGCAGGTGCTGCCACAGCGGGGCTTGTGAGACCCAGGTTGCTGAAGAGCAACCTTCTGCTACCAATCGTTAATTTACCTGCCACATGCCACGGTGGACAGTTTGCTCACAATCCAGTGGGTAGGTTGTCGCCACATGACTTAAGTGTCTTACCTGATACCTAGGTTGTTCCTCTGCAGATTTTTCGTGGATTTTTCGTCCACGGCAAACAACGACGCCGATAACGACACTGGCTATTCAGCTACATGATGCCCTTAATGCTATCGTATTAAAACAAGCGCATGCTATCACCATGATCTGAACCCATGACCTTTGTATGTTGCATACGGTGCTATACCAACTGAGCTATGGAGGTGGCTGTCCAACCTTTCACTTTCGAGTGTTTTCATGTTGCGTGTAACCTAACATTGAGAGTGTTGACCAGTATCACCTCCATCCATGGTAGCGGACGTAGAATGTCCAGCTACACCATAAGTGCCACGTGGAACGTGATAGAATGATGAAGGCAGCAGCTATGAAAGAACCCCCTTATGCTGCTTATGCCGTCAAGAGTAAAATGTATGCCATCATGAGCCCTCATGTCCCTATCCTGATGTGCACAACAGCTTATCAAGGACCTCTGTTCTGGTAGTCTTGATGACATAAGTAGCATAACAGGGTTCTCGCACAGCTGCCACCCTCACCATCTGATCACGTTACAAGTGGAAATTGTGGTGTTGCAGAATGTTCTGTGTCCGCCGCTATAGACAAGGGTGGCACTAGTGAACACTCTCAAAGTTACGTTACAGGCAGCACAAATACACTCGAAAGTGATAGGTTGGACAATGGCCGCCATAGGTCTGAATTGGTAGAGCGTCGTACATGGTATACGGAGGGCGTGGGTTCAGATCCCACTGGTGGCATGTGGTTGTTTTTTTTTCTACTTTCTAATCAATCAGCCTTCAGGTAAAAAATTATTACACTACTAATTCCCAACTGATCTATAGGACAAATAAAAAAAGCAAAGCTTCTTTTGGTTTCAATGACTGCTGGCTTCCTTAAATAAAAATATATAAAATTAAATGAGACAGTATTGAGTATAGAATCAATGTGTGTGTCCCTATGCCTTTGATAACCCATGAGCACCCACCGCAAGCACATCCCTAGCGGCCACTCTGATGGTGCCTCGTTGGCTTTTGGGGTCTGGTTGAAGTTCAGTGGCGCCCAGGTTGTCCAGCATTTCCAGCAGTTGGTTCACAATGCTTGCACCCATGCTGGCATCCTTCGCCAGTGCTGACCAGCACTCACACACATGCCTGTGAAGATGAGTTCTCATTGGACCAAACCACCACAAAGAAAGTCCCACAGGTGAGATAAAAAGGCAAAGAAAAACTGGTCAAGCTCTTAAGTACTTGCCCAGCCCATGATAAACAGAAAAATGCAAAACACATTCATGCTCTAGGTCAGTGGCTCTCAAATGAGGGCTCCCGGACCATTTCAGATTTTTTAAGACATTCCTAGGGTCCTTGAAATGTGTGCTTTAAGTGAGGCTTTCTACATTTTCCCACTGAATGATGAGAAAGATGGAGCCCTGCATGTTTATTCAAGTATGTGAATGAAATATGTAATACCTATTCAGGCACATGTATATTTGAAGGTAATGCATTAGTTCACTGTTGCAACTTTTTGCTTTTCATTCAATAAGACACCACATAAACGAATGCATTGAGGCACACATTAACCTGTGAAAAGTGTTTAGAAGCAGCATTTCTCCAAGAAGCAAGACATACTTGTCATAAGGTAGTGGATAGATCAGGAGCTTATGCACCACAAGGCTTGAGTGGTGTCGTGCTAGGGTTCGCACCACTTCAAGGGCCTCAGAATGTGTTTGAGGACAGTGGACATGTGAAAGCTGCTGATGCAGACTGTCAATCAGGTGGACCACCTGCAATGTTGTCAAGTATATACATTTGTTAGCTAATGTTTTCACATTCAAAACAACAACTTTCCTCTCATCAACTAAAAAATTACAAAAGTATGTAGCTCATGCAACCAGCAGCATACAGTAGACTCCCCTCTGAGACACACAAGACAGGGCCTTGTGAACCTGTTCAACTTGTGAGGCACTGCTATTGTTCACGTAAAGCAATGTATAAAAATTGGATAATTCATCTTGAACAGATATTTTTACATCATGTCCACGGGAAGCAAAACCAAAAAAACTCCCAGCCATTCTGCTTATTGAAGTTCTTACAAAGAGTCCAATGCACTCCAGAGCCAGCAGAAAATTTGAAGCTAGAGGAAGCGTATATTGCACTCCTACTAATACTACCAAATGGAAAGTAAAAGTTGCAATAAAAGCTTGTCAGGGCAGCAAAGCTGGTGGCATATGTAAAATACAAGAAGGATACACATGAGAACAAGTAATTTGAGTTGCTTGGTCACTGTCCACTCTTCAGACTCTCCATACCTTCCTTTAAGGTACAGCTGAGGTATTTACCAAGTGAGGCAGTTGCCACACTTTGCATTTCCTCTCAACCTCCCCGTTCCCCTAAATACCCACCTACCTACGAATACACAGCACAAACCTGGGATGTCTAAAATAAATTTGTGAACTGTGCCTTTTAACATCCTGAAACAACAAATGGGCTATGAAGGAAGCTGTGGTGGAGGGACCTGGATTAATTTAGACTCCCCGGGGGTTCTTTAACGTGCACTGACATCACACAACAAACAAGTCTTTTTGCATATTGCCTCCATCAAAATATGGCCAAAATGGCAGGGATTAAACCCGCAACCTTGGGAACAGCAGCCGAACATCAAAGTCACTGAGCCACTGCAGCCGGGTAAGAAAAAAAATATTCATCTCTCTCTCTCTCTCACTCCTACTCTGCTTGCTCAGTGCTTTTGAAAGAAAAGCAAACAGCAACTTTCACAAAGCTTCCCAGTGACAGCAACATATGCTGTAGATTAGTTTTATATATGCATAAAAAAATGAGTACAAGGTTCCCAAAACCCCACCTCCATTTTCATCAGCAGATCGGCATACATTTTAAGTGTGGCAAGGAAACCAGTACAACCAAATTGAACACACTAAGAATAAAGGCACAGTTCATGTGCTGCCTCACAACTACATTGTTATTCATGATAGCAAGGGTATACACAATCGACTCTCTTGAAGTCAAGAGAAACTGAAAATTGGTTCGAATTATTCAGGGCTTGAATAAAGGGGTGCCTTTTTTAGTACACTTGATGACGATGAGACCAATGACCACTTTAAATTATCAAGAAGCTCGAATTAAGCAAATTCGAATTATCGAGGTTCCACCGCATGGAAAAGGTTTGGTAATGTACGGTATGGTATGGTACAGTATATGACGTTTAACGTCCCAAAGGGACATAGGCTATGAGGGCCACCATAGTGGAGGCCTCCAGATTAATTTTGACCACTTGGGGTTCTTTAATGTGTACTGACATCGCACAGTACAGTGGCCCACTGTATGGAAAAGGATACTGCATCATCTGGTGAGAAAACAAATAAAAATTCATGTCAAACGTGTCAGTAACAAATTGCATGGAACACAGAAAGCTCAAGAATTCCATATTCCTTAAGCTCAGTCTTTCATAAGTTATGAATGATTAGCAGCACCCGTGGCTGACATTGTCTGTTCATTTTTTATTTTTGTTTACTCACTACACCATGTGATATTTTTCTGACACATACCCATGCTTTCTTGAATAAAAGTCTGGAAGTAATACAGTGCATGCCCTGCGTCTTTTCTCTAGTTTTCTGTTGTTGCTTGCATTGATTTCCCTGGGCTGTAATGCCTCTTTGAAACATTATGCAGTGGCAGTGCATAAATCTTTTTCTACACTTCCAAGTTTTAACTGTTGACTACATGAGATATAACACCTACTTCAGATCGTATCTCGGCCCCACGCAACTGCAGCAAGCCAGACAGCACGCTAGCTGCACCACATGAGCTACTTGTCACAGGATCTTTGAGACCCTGAAGAAGTGTGTTGGCCAGCGACAGCAGTTGGATGGCAGGCACCTTCTTGGCCAAAGTCTGCACATAAAACATGGCAAGAACACATAATAAGGCTGTAAATTTGAAAAAAAAGAAAAATAACATTTCTATATCACCAACATCAGCCAGCGTACTGTGTATTTGCAATGTGATATACAGTTGAGAGCTTTTAATTTATCCTTTTGCACTAGAAATTACAATCAAGTTTGCAACTTAATCTCAACCACTTTTAGTCCCCCCCCCCATCCCAGACACCAGGAAGAAAAATCTTCGACCTTAGCCATAAAAAGCTGTGACCTGTGTGTAAATAAAGTTGAACCTTGTTATAACAAAGTCGAAGGTGCCTTGCGATGCCTTCATTATAGCCGCTACCTTATAGCGGCTATAATAGTACACGCTCTTAGCTGCAACTGTTGCGTGCCAGTGGGGTTACCTTCCACTTTGTATCATGAGGACAGGACAGCAAAGCTGGCACTTAGTGTGTCGTCAATGTGAGTTGCAGCAGCCTTTAACATGCACATGAAGTCCTATGAAGTCCTTCACATCAAGTCCTATGAATTTCTGGCACAAAAGAATCTCCCTCTGAGTTATACCGGCTTTTAATATGAAAAGCTACTTCCGAAAGGTCCTCCCTTAATTCATCCGAGAGCTTCAAAGCACATACCTTTGCCAGCTCCTGTGAAATGACATGGAAAGATTCACTGTCTGACTTCTGAATGCATGCCTGGAGATCATCAACTCCATGCATATCTGTGTCCTCCTTTGATGACAGGCCTGTGTGCACAATGCAAAAAAAAATGAGGACTGCTGTCAACCACACCTAATGCAAATGCCTAAAGTACATTTTAAACTGTTTTTGGAAAACACAACATGCATATACTATTTTGCCAATATGTTAAAAAATATTCGTAACCTTGGTCCATTACCAAAGGGTTTCCAATCACATCTGGGATGTAATGATTTTTATGCATGTCAACTATAGTAGGGTACAACTTAAAAAAACAGCAGCTGTTAACACTGGGCTACAGTCCGCAGTGTACCGTATTACTTCCCTGGCCAATCACAGTAGTAAATGAAATCAACTTTTTAATGTTTAAATAAACAAACCAGGTATCAAAATTCCAGAGCTTATAATTTTTTTTCTTGCGATTAGCTTCTTGTTTAAGTAACAAGACAAGTTTTAACTACGGACTACTTTTTTGTCGTGGAAGAATTCTGTGCGGTGTTCCTGAACGTGGGCGGAGCTTCACTGCAGACTTAAGTTGTATCCGACTGTAAAGTAAACTGGGTATCATCAGTCTCTCCAACTGTGGTAAAAGTTTCTGTACATTGAAATTACATTCATTTGCCAGTGAAAAGTAGTACAAGCATAAAGGCTAAACTGTGCCAATAGAAGACCACTAATACAGTTGCCATGGCTGTAGCCAATGATGAAAGCCTCATCGCATGGCATACGGCGATGCTAAAAATTTAATATCAAAATATAAATGTTCACAAAGTGTTCAAAGCCAACATACTTTGACTCTTGTTGTTTATCTCGAGGGACAGGTGAATACAGGTCAGAGCCGTATTGCGAATGGAGATGCTTGAGTCAGTGCAACGAGGAACGAGAGCACCGAGAATAAAGCCAAAACAACTGAAGATCCGAAACACCTGGACAATGAAACAGAATATGAGCTCAAGGTAGGAACATCACATGTGCAATAAAACAGCTCCAAAAGATGGCACACTCAAGTTCTACTCTATTGACTAAACAGCATTTGTGCAGATTCTGATAAGTTATAGTATCCTCATCTTTTCCCCTAACAAATTGACTGAAAATGAATTTCTAACAAAATATTCAAATAAGTTCCTAAGTAAAAAATTCTAGCCTAAACAAGTCATCAGACAATTACATCTGCAGTAATGTGAACTTAAGGAACAGTAGTGGCGGCGCAAAATGATCATCAACTCTGGGTGAGTGAGTGGAATACCAGCTGCATTTCTGCTGCATCACTTGTTTTAGTGCCGACAGTCTTTTGCCAGGTCTTGGAGAAGCCGAGTGTAGTAACCAGTCATGAGGTGGGGATGTAAGAGGATAGGTGTGCATCATGCAATGGGGTGGGGTCAAGGTGGTGTGGGGGTGCGCTATCAGCGTTAGAGTAGCCAGGTGCAGTAAGCAGTTAGGGAGTCGGGGTTAGAGCTGCAGCATTGAGAGTGCTGCAGTAGTCAGGTGAAGAAAACAGTCATGTGGTGGGAGGGAAGGTGAAAATTAGGGAAGCAGGTTTGTGTTGCAGGGGTGGGGCATTGACAGTGTTGCAGTAGCCAGGTGCAGTAGGCAGTCATGGGGTAAAGGGTAGTGGTTATGAGTGGAGGGGTGTTCGGCTGTGCGGCCACTGCTGATGACAACACTGAAAGGTAACAGGCACTACAAGTGTGCGTGCGTTTAACTCTTTTGCTACCATATCATGAGAAAATGACCAATTTTGAGTGTTTTAAAACAAAAATTATTTCTTCAAGGAGTGCCTAACACACTGCACATTGTAATGCATCCCAGCTGTAGCTTATTGGTTTTACTTTCAAAAGAAAAAAATGCCATAGTTGTGCAAAACTTTTTGAAAATTTATTGGTTAAACATGCTGGTAACACAAAAAAGAATACAAACAAAATAAAAATAAGCCGCTAAACTGAGCCATAAGTTAATTACAAAAAATGAAATACACAAAAAGTTACGCATGTTCTTAGCCACCATTCTTTTCATTTTCAGCTGCACACATAATACACTGCACTTTCTGTGGCCTTTCAAGTTCTAAACTCCCCATCCATATTGCAAGCTCACCCCAGTCTCAATGTGACTGCTGTACAGCATCATGAGCTCCCAAATGGAATTCAAACAGCGCTCTCTCTCAAACTCCTGCTTAGAAGTCAGCCAAGGAACCAGCACCTGTAAAAGTTCGTTTTGACTTATTACATCAGCCAGATACTACTGCAACAATGGCACACACAACCAGCACAAATTATTACCTGTCTAAAGCTGCAAGATAAATAATACTAAAAAAAGTTGCAACTGAAGCCAATGACAATCAAATTAGCAACTTACTACAAAATGACAAAATGAAAAAAGCCAGTGCTGATCATTGTTAAAGTGTTACAGCATTTACTGGCTCATCACAGAGGTTTAAAGTATGGCCAAACAAAGATGCAAGAACAAAGCGCGCTATGAATCATCAAGAACATATCTCATGACCCATATTTCTGGCAGCCGTGGCAGTATTTCACTGACTACGTTTTTCATCAGAGGTCACAGGAGAATTCAAATGGAACAGAAGTAACGCCCTGTTTATGTGGTGTCTAAAGCTGCTATTCATCACTGCTTTTGCAAGCCGTCCTGCCTTCCTTGTATCCTGCTTGCACTGCAGATGAAGTTGCCACTCTTCATTTGTTGCATGCATCGTTTTGTTGCATATAACCTCTCAACCTTTGTACGAACATAGCTTGCATCATTCCAGCGTTTGAACAGCAGACTACCTTGAAAAGACACTACAGTTCCATTGTTTTATCTTGGCATGCTTATACATGAGACTTTCCTCCTTCACATGTGCTCAGCAAGAGTGTTGGCCTCAGTGCATCTACTCGTTTATTGCTGGCAAGGTGGCCTCAATATGTATGACTAAGGCCCCTAATTTTCTGCGAAGGAAAATTTCAAATTTCATGAATTGAGAACAAAGAATCTGCAACTAATCCATAGGAAGCCTCCTGCCAGTTAACACATGCAGACTTTTGCGCAGCAGTGGCCGCTGTGCTGCTGCTTCTTCACTCGCTGCTTCGCGTTTCTTGCTACACGGTTATGTGCCTGCTCACCCTATTTTTCCCTTTCCTATTCCTCTTGGCTCTTTCACTGCCTCCTCTTCATTATCAACTTCCTGCACTGCATTCTTTCTATGTTTGCAGCAACTCTTTCTCGCTAATGCATGCTGCGTGCATCACTTCAACAGCTGAAGGTAGTCAAGAAGTCGCCTTTCCGTCGTAGCTCACCAGCCTAGTGGGTGAGCTCACTTTTGGTATATCCAAAAAAAAAAAAGCCACATCCTTAGCATGGTTCATAACGCGAGGTGCTTTCTGAAGCAGGTGATTTAAGGAAAACCTCACATTATATTCATGCAAATACACATAATACTGCTTTTGACAGGTGCCAATATGGTGACTCTTCCCATACAACCGTGTGAACACGTTGCTGTAAAAGCCGCAATGTTTGACGCACTAGCATCCTTGAGTGGATTTGGGAGCAAGCATGTCAAGACATCCGAAAAACTTCATTTGTTGCCAGGTTATACCTTTCAAGAGAATTCAGACAATTAAATGAATCAGATTACAATCATTCTATCATTCCTACAGATGTCCACAAACACAATATCATCAAAAAAAAAGAGAATGTGGCTGCTAACATACAATTCTGCGAAAACTGCTAAAACCTGCGATTTTTCGTGCAATCACAGAATTGCAGGAAACTAGGCACCTTACATGTGACCTTGAAGCACTCCCCTTTGGCTGATGATGCAATGCTGCGCGCAGCAAACAGCAGCCTGTGACATCATTCGGCTATTGCCCTTCCACTGTTGCTTCCAATTGGTCTTCAAAAAATTCACTTTCATCTAAAACCCCCGATTCTGATGTCTGCTGTACCGATCACACTACCCTTCTCTCCTGCTGTGTTGCTCAGCTATAAAGTACAAAACACCTACATGCCCAGGGTACTCCCACAAATGCTACTGCCACTCATACAGCCACCCAGTAATTATCAGAGTAAAACCATGTAAACGTGTAGTTTCACTGTCTCCTTAACTTCTTGTAGCTGTCTATCTATCCAACATCTAGCGAATCAACCAATGAAATGGAGTGCAAACGTGCTTCATTAATTACAGAAGAACAGTTGAAAATATGACAGAATGCTATTAAAGGGCCACAGAAAGGGGTGTTTGAGCTTGGCTTTAAAATGCTTGCACTATGTAGACTACAGGCCACCGGGCGTCCATGCCATGTACGCGACCTCAAAAGTGAGCAGGAAATTTATTATACATTTTTAAAAACTCCCGCTTTCGCACCTCGCAACGACGCGTGGTGCCAGGCTTTCGTGCGAAACCTGGCATACAACGTCACGTCGTGTAAGTGACTTCAGCAGCCGGGCATTACCATTGGTTTGTAGCGCCAAATTCTTTCAGACGTCACGCACTACCACGGCCGTAGCCACTCTGCGCGCGCCGCAGCCTGCGGAGGTAGGGGAGGGGCCGAGTGGGTGGGGCTGGCGGAGGAGCGCCGCCCTTTTCGCGTGTGAGAGGAGAGGGAAGACGCGAAAGTTCGAATTTTGTCTGCATATAACTCAGCTTCCACAAAACGCATTAAAATAATTCTTGCCGGAGCATAATTATGAAGCGGCGCCTTTAAACATCTCAGAAATGTCGCAACTTTACTGAGAGCCCCTTTCTGGGGCCCTTTAAGAACAAATTCAAATCAATGTTAAAATACAAAAAAGAAACACAGATGCAGACAACTATTTATAGTTTGACTAACAGAAGCCACCAGAACTAACTCTAGAATATAAGCATTTCATTTTCTATGAAACTGTACATGAAAATAATTACGAGAACAGAGGAATTACCTTACCTTCAGTTTTATAAAAATATTTCCCTATATTTACTGCACGAAAATGTCTTTATATAAATATCAAAAGCACTTCAAAAAATCAGTGCTATAAACTTTTAAGCACTGATGCTCTGTATTATGCATTGTTGTGATTTTTAATTTCCTTAATAACACTGTAGTCTCAAATTACTCACATTGATGATAAGATGAAGATTATCTGGGGTGCGATCCTTGGACAGCAGTTCTGCCAGGAACTGGTCTAGTGCACTAAGGCAGCTAGACACCAACTCTGTGTGGTTGTGTGGCTGATCCCCAGCAGCTCCATCGTCAAGTGAAACGGAAGGGCTCCGCACTGGCAGAGGGTAGACACGTGAAACAGCCATGGTCACAAGGGCCGATACCTCACTCGGTGGCAGAGGCGGGTCCAACTTGCTGGTATAGATGGCAGTCAAGAGGCAACATTTGGGCTTGCAAACTTATGGGCGCATATGTAATTTACAGTAACCAGCTCTACAATTATCCAAGAAAAGCAGCAGGTGTAAGACTGAGCAAGTGGCTTTGAAAAGCACTGCATCTGCGTACGTCAATGCAGTGCATATGTAGCTGCTAAGAAAATTGTGCAGCTTATTTCTTCACAAGTGCACGTGCCCCTTTGCCATGCAAGTTTTTTTTTTTTTTCTGCAAATGCCTAGACCGATGTCTTCCTGCCATAGTTAGTAAAAGCAACCTGCAAAGTCTTGTTAGCAATGTTCCACAGCACGAGTTTAAGCAAGTACCTACACGCGAAGGCTGCTCTGCAACGTTTTGCTATTATCGAGATGCTACTTGGTGTCAACTCTTATAGCCTTGCCTAACTTGCAAAATGAAATAAATTTTATTATCAAGTAGCATCTCGGTAATAGACTTTTGCTATTATCGAGATGCTACTTGGTACGAGAATTTGTTTCATTTGGGAAGTTAGGCAAGACTTTAAGATCCAGAAAAGGGTTGTGTGTTGTCTTTTTCGGTGCTACAACCCTTTTCTGGAAACATGCACAAACTAGCCCCCCCAACAAGTATTACTAAGGCTTTAAGAGTTGACAGCCTCTTGACTATCAAGCATTCATCCTGCTAGAGCATGGGCAACTATTACCAATAAGAATGTAAGGTTTCAAGAAGTTATTTCCCAATTTCCTGACAGTTTGCCTGCAAATTAGCAATTAGGTACTTATTTGACCCTCTTTATAGGCAAAAAATACAAGTACACAGACAGCTAAAATATGAGCATACACAACCTGCTACAGTAAATTCTCATTGAAGCGCACCTCGTGGGACCATGAGAAACTACGCAAAAAGCGGTAGTATGCTTTAACCGAAAATAGCTTGAATATTTCCACTTGCCTGATAAAGGATGAGACCTGAAGTAAGGCACACGAGGAAGCTTTTATTCACTTTGGACTATGGGAATCCATTATTTCTGACTGCCGCCTATGCAGCCTCGCAGCCCAGTGAACTAGCCCAGTGAACACGAAATGTTCTGCACACATCTTCGAACATCTAGGAAAAGCTAGGAAATCTAGAGCTTGTCGAGATGTCTGCAAGGTTTATTTTCTCAGTGCCTTACACATGTTTAAGTGAAAAAGTGGAGAAGAGAATTTCTCAAGACTTAACATCTAGGTTGTGACAAAATGTTTACAGGGCATCAATTACTAGACATCTGCAAGTACTGCTGCATCACATACGTTTTTTTTTCTAAGTACCTTCGTTGAACACGCTCATATTATTTGCCAAAACACAGATGCGCGTAGGCTGTCAGCTAAGGCTAGCATTGAGAGAAGAAGTCACTCAGAGTTACCCACTGTCTGCACCAAGTGTTCTCACACACAGACTGTAATAGCAGGGGTTTCTCTTTCTACAACAACACAAACATCCCTTGCGCTGCAATGGCATAAATCTGCTAGTGGCACCCTTTGACCAAAACTTTAAGGATATCCATTCTTGTACTTGCCTGCTCAAAGATATGTTTACATGGAGGCGCCTTCATGACATATGTTTTGCGACATGGCACTATGTTTGTCAAAGGAACGAAGTAAGGCTATGTCAGCGATTTTTGGCAGTAAAGAGGTAATCACAGACTTCAAATAAGAGCACACAGCAGTCATACCAGTGGAATTGTACTGCACACAGTACGAATAAATACTGACAAACTTCTTTCAGATAATTATGCTTATTACAGATGCACAACTAGCACACGTGACTGTATATAAGCATGGGGTTACCTGTCTGAAATGCATACTTTGGAGTACCACCCGCAGGGTGAATGTGCAGGCACAGACAGTATAGCTCAGGCGTATTTCATAGTACTTGCTCCGTCTTACTTTCGAATAAATATTCATACACGGACTCATTCCTTCCTTCCTCCCTAGAGAATGAGACAGTTGCTGCACATTAGTAGGTGCCTGCATACTGTTATATAGGCAGTCGTAAGTGCTGCAGCATACCAGGAATGAATAATAAAATGTTCACACATTTTTTAAAACTACACTGAAACTATAATTAAATGCCTTTCAAACATCTTGAGATAATTTTGCAAGATGTCTGATATCCCTAACTTGGAGAATAGCATACATTATGAAAGCATGTAGTGGAGATATTGCTCTGTCTTGTATCCCATAATTTGCGATGCATTAGTGGTGCTACAGGAGAGCTACAAGATATACTATGCTATATAATGTTTTTGGTAGGCAAAAACAAGAGGTTCTTCTGATTTGTGCCGAGATGGTTTCAAGACGTCTACAGAAATTTTTGTATTGTCACCAAAATGTCTTGCGTATCTTTCCAAGCCGTATTTCAGATGTCAAAAAGATGTTGCATTCAGTGGGTAGAATGGCTGCACTAATAGTGTAAGGCATGCAGAACAAGGCTCTTTCTTGTTCCACACAATGTTGCTAGTGAAAGGTCCCTCTCATGCACCACTACAGATTCCTTCTTATCACACTCGATAGTTCGTATGTCACGCTTCACCTTGATGGTCAACACTAGAGACGTGCTGGGGAGCGATGCCACTTGGAAAGCACACACTGCACGCAAGAAACATGCAATCCATGATGACACCAATATCGTGACAAAGCAGCGAGACTGTTCCAAATCATGGCTGTGCAGTGATGCCAGTCAGCCAGCAAAACCGCAATGGCGGTTGCGGCACATGAAGGACAATGAAACTTTGCTGCGGCTAACCTGAACTGCGGAGAAGCTGAGCCACGTGACGATAAATGATAGCTATGACAGTGAGCACATGCGCACAGCTCAGACTGAGACCACTCGGACGCTGACACCTGTAAACAGGGTGGTGACAGGGCAGCAGAGGGCATACAAATATGCCCCAGCCTCCACAAACGGAAGGCGAGAGACCGTGCTGCAAGGTCGCAGGGGTGCTCTCTCCGGGAGTGTCAGCAGCTGCCAGTATGCTTGCCACATGCTGCGCCGTATTAGTATGGACATATCACCACGATCTAAACGTTAGGAGCACAGGTGAAACTTTCTTACGATGTGCAGCATATTTCATGGATGCTTAAAGGGACACTGAGGACAAATTTTAGTTGGCCTGTATCGATAGGGTACCATGTTCTAATTACGAAGGGACCACTCTCACTGAAAACGAAGAGATGACTAAAAAATGAAACACGTGTCGGCACCAGTGGTAGATTTCACAAGAAAAATGTGTGTCGGCCCCTATTTTTGGCCAAGGATCCAAGAGATTACTCAACATCACCATTCACTTCAAAAAGGTGGCAACCCTTTCGGTAAGGATGTCAAGAGTCTGAATCGACTGGCGGGAAGACTTCCAAACCCATTTTCTCACCATTGAATACGTCTTTGCTATCAGGCAAGCGTCGTCATTGCCAGAATGAACCAGAGAATCAATTTTTATAGAGAACAATAATTGGTTGGAGTTGTCCTCATTGTCCCTTAAACGAGATACTCCCTACATCCTTGTACATAATGGTAAGTATGCGCTAACCAAGATGTTCAAGATCAGCCAATATGCCGTAACTGTGCACCAAATGCATAAGGTTTAATGGAAGCTTAATCTGGGGCTTCATGCAATTGCCTTAAGAGGAACTACTTCTTAAATGAGTACACCTTACCTAGATTACTGTACCTTTAGCATATCATAAACGTGGTGGCTATAATAACAAGCAAAGTCCATTCCCTCTTCTCACTGATGAATGTGCAAGCATCTACAAAACAGAGCCGGTCAGATTCCATGCATCAACAGTCAGACAGTGGATACACTAGGCTCGCCAGAGCCATCAGAACAAGGGCCCTTGTCGTAGATGTGACGAGGACTGGGTTCTCAGCCTTGAGCAGCAGCTGCATCTCAGCAACCAGCTCCCCTCTTGAGTAGAACACATACTGCTCCTGAAGTCTGTCTGGGTGCACAGCCTCCGCTATCATCTTCACAGTGCGGAGCATTGCATGCCGCACCGAAGGGTCCTGCAAAGAGATCAGCAAAAAAGCTTTTCATGCTCTCAAGCTCCAGAATGCACAAGCCAACAAATTCAAGGCTCTGAAAACGTGCACATAAATTAATTTTGATACAAATGACACACTGAACAAACTGGCAGGCAACAAGAAAAGTGAACACAGGGAGACAGAATGCATAATAAAAAAAAAATTAAATAGAGCAATAAGATAGTAGCTGCCTGCGACTGAGATGGATTTTAAACTACAATAAAAATAAAACAACCAGGAAAGGCATCACCTTGGCTTAAACAGTACTGACAGCCTAGCCATTTCATATGTGCACTACTTAGGAATCGCAACAAATGTGCCAGAAAACATCAGTTTTTAAAACTATTCAGGGGCAGTAAGATAGCTTCAGAGAGGAGAGTGAACGAAAAAAATGTGACTATCCACAGAAGTCAGCCATTTCTACTAACACTTTCATTACCATGCCACTATGCAATGAACACTGGCGATCGACGGACTCGAAATGCAATTTCAGTGCTACAGGGGCTGCCACAGACTATACTTTTGTCTCCTGCAGTTTTTACTTTTCCCAAAGGCGACAATTTCTTAAAGGCCCATGAAGCTGAGGTTCCGGTGCATGTGCTCGCAACATGGTGTCAGCCTCGGGCACAGCGTGTGCTCGGAAAAATCCTGCTTCACACAATTCTGCTGAATCTGCAGCAGATTTTTTCGATGCATCAGGCAGCTGTGGCCCTTTAACAATGTTGCATCATCTGATTTTAATTCCGACAATAAAAGTGTGCAACCTCAGGGCAGAATGTCGGCAGTTGTCCACCCCTAAGCTTCGTTCTCTACTTGTTCGTCTGCTTGTTCCTGGAGCCAGTTTACCCATCGCACTGATGTCATGAATGATATTTCTTTCTGTTACCTGTAGTGTTTCGACATTATATGGGCGAGATTTGCTTCCACAAGCCTAAAGAAGAATAGAGTTCCAGCCCATTAGAAATCCATAGATGACCTACATAGGACTGATGCTCTGTAGTAGCCAGAAGTGGTCAGGAAAGCTGTGGTCATCTTCAGACAGTTCTGAGATCTTCCAAAATGTCTTCTTAAATAGAATCTACTAAAACCAAGCCATTCTGTTGCTTTTAAGTATTTTATTACCATTTTAGTTTTCATGTGAGTAGATCATCACAAATGTTATGTAGGATATATTTTTGTGTTTCTGCAATTTTTTTTTGCTTCTTCAAAAGCATTCCAAGTTAAAACTTACAATGTTGAAAAGTACATTTACAAAAACTTAGTTTGGTATATCACATTTGAAAAGTTTTGCTCGGATGAAAAATTTATATCAAGGACACACCGAAAACAGCCTTTTTTCCTCGCAGTACCAAAAATATTTTTCTAGCACAAAAAGTTTTGGAGTTACAATCTCAAACATTTAGTGGTTAGCACCTAAGTAAATTTGAAACATTCTGTACATTCCAGAATTTTAGATATTTTTGCTTCAAGAGATATTATTTTCCCAATAAAATCTTTTGCTTAATTTTTTACTTTTTATGTACGCAGCAAGTGTTTTTGCGATATTCACACCAAGTAAAATTTGTGCTGAAATAAATGGCTTCAGAAAGCACATTCTATTAATTGACATCACTTTCATGCACATTACGTTTTTTTACACCTCACAGATTTCACAGGAAAAAATTTTGCCTAAGACCTATCAAAAACAGTCACATTTCCCACAGTAAGGAAAGAGTTAAAAGGCTTACCAGTCATCTTAACATATCCAGCAAATAGCTTCCACAAAACAAGCAGTTCTGTCATACCTTTGATGCTTGGTAGAACTTTGCGGCACTTCTCAAGATGGGAGTTTCAATCCTGGTGGTCAAGATGGAAGCGGGAGCTCGCAAAGAAACGTGGCCATAGCTCAGGACAACAGTTGCCAGAAGCTTCTCATGGTAGTTGTCACCAGTGATGTCCTGTGACAGCAGTTAAAGTCCCAAGGTGAAACAACTCTTCTAGCTCAGGAAAAACAGTATGAACAATATTAAACAATTCATGGTAATACAACTGGCACTGAAAGTGATGACAGCAGTGCTTTGGCATCTACTTTATTTTACTATACCAATACTTTCCATTCAATTAAAAGCATGCCACATGATCCACTCATAAAATTACTTATCCTCTTAATATTCAAAGCTGCACACAGGCTATGAGAGGCATTGCCCCTTCAATAATATGTGATATAAACCAGTACGAGAAATAAAAACACAGTGCCAAAGGCTTCCTCCTTACCTTAAGAAAGCTAAGGAACCCAGAGTTCTTCCGAAGGTCATCTTTTGCTACTTGCTCCAGTTTCACGACCACTGCATCTAAGTGGGATGCCGCACACATGCCTACTGCTAAAGCACACCCCTAAAAACACAAAAAAAGCATTAAGCAAAGCAGATGTCAAAAGTTAAAGTGCAATCACTAACACTAACATATCTATCTCCAGAAACATAAAATAACTCATTCCTACCAGTATACAATATCAATGACAGCAAAAATTAAACGACCATGACATCTGAAAGTTGTACTTTATTACTAAAAGCCCAATAGTACTAGCAAGCCCTGCTTTGCTTTTCTTGTGTTAGAGCATTCCCAATAGCTGATACTCTAGATGTCAGGCAAAAGTTTCTGCTGATCTATATGTCATGTTACACTGCTACAATCCCCATTATAAGCCTAGTTACATCCACTACAGGATAAACGCCTCTCCCACTGATCTCTAATTAACTTAGCCCTGCACCAGCTATGGCCATCCTATTCCCACACACATCCCAATTTCATATGCCCACCAAACAATGGCAAATGTACCAATTAATTTCCCTTTTTTTTATTTATTTACCTCTTCTGTATTTCGTTTAGCCCATGCCTTTGTATGATTGTGTATGTTTTTTTTTTACCGCTGCAAAGGTGACTGGGCTTGTGGGACAGTGAAAATGTCTAGAAAAGACTTTTTTCAGCAGCCTTTTCATTATAAACAGCTACATGACAAATAAACAAAGCATTATTTTCTCTTCAAAAGTTTACTTAATAAAAGTGCCAAACAAGCTACTTTGAATTTTTTTTTTTCCAATAAAAACTTATTGTCGAGCTACTTCAGTAGCCTTATACTATGCCAGCCATAATGTCAAACACACATCTGCTGACTTTACTCCAAGTGCAGCGAGGGCATCACAGTTTGGTAGCAATGTACAGGGACCAGCCATTTGGGTGTTGGCAACAATGTGGAGATCTTGAGAGTCTAAACTTTTTCTTTCTATCATCCAAATATTAGTGAAGAAGGTAATAAAAATTGGAGGGGACACTTAAACTCTGCTCTAAGAGTATGACAACATACACTTAATGAGTTAATGGCCATATGTGCGGAATTGGTCATTCTCGACTTTAAATTCATAGATCCGTGGGAGTCCTTATACCATTCCTGGCGCAGTGGTGCAGCGGTTAAGCGAATGCCAGGTGCTGCCACCAGTAGGGCTTGTGAGACCCAGGCTGCTCTTCCCGAGCAAGCTTGCGCGAACAATCATTAACTTTACTGCCACCTGCCACAGTGGTCAGTTTGCTCACAATCTGGTGGTCGGGTTGTGATGATGCCACAAGGTCACGTGATCTAGGTGGCCCACCTAAATTGCTTCTCCAGGAACTTTTCGCTCACAACACTGAAGAAGCCACAGCCGACGAGGCCGGATTTTCTGCATAATGGGAGCCTTGACGTTATTGTGTTAAAATGACAGTGACTAACTGCTTGACTATACCTCGGCCTCCAAAGCGCTGCTCTTGCTCAAGGTAATATTAGCTGCAGTTGAAAATCTCTGGCATAGCACAGGCTACACAGTGAGCAATGACAGCTTTTGCCTCTTATAAAGGTGAACTTTCCTGCTCCCCCCCCCCCCCCCCCCCCCCATTTCCTTTTCTTTTTCCCAGGTTATTCCCACTGCATGCAGGAAAGTACTCCCTGTGACATTGGCATTGATGTGGTTTTTCATTGAACATTTGATCTATTCGTTGCTTTTTCTTTGCTGCTCCCATTCATTATCATTTTCTCAAACTTTGGCTGAGCAAAGTGAAAAAAGACACAGAGAAGCTGCTGCATTGCAGAGGAACAAAAGCTGGAGGCATGCAGGTTAAGGATTACCTTGTTTTAATCACCCTGTTAAGGGTGATTAAAACCACATATTGCTGCATACATTGCTGCATAAAGCCGTATATTGCTGATATTAAGACCACTTTTTTTGTTTCTAAAAACAGCCATTAAGTTGGGGGTTCGACCTATACATGGAGTCTACCTTTATGTGGCGTCTAAGGTAGTTTCGGCCCAGCCGCAGGCAGTACGCACCTCGTGACAGTGCTTGTTCCCGGGCTGGCAAGATGCACGCAGTTTCGTGTGTCAATTCATGCACAAATCGTTTCCACTATGGAAATTCGAACTGTGCAATGCACACGCACCCAGCTCGCTCATACTGGCAGTTGCTTACCCTGACGAGCGGTAAGCAGCCCCGACAACAAACTTCGGTAACATCCGGAGCACGCGTTGTGCCAGGATCCGGAGCTACAGGACCACTGGTATTTTGGTTGCTGTTATTCAACCTCGCACCCAAGTATGGAAGGCAGGATGTAATGCTATATCACCACTTTTAGTCTGATTTTATTTATGGAGGCTTAATGTCCCAAAGTGACGGAGGTAATAAGGGATGCCGCAGTGAAAGGCTCCGGAAATTTCGACCACCTTGGATTCTTTAATGTGCACTGACATCGCACAGTACACAGGCCTCAAGAATTTCGCCTTCATTGTAATTCAACCACCGTGGCCGGGATCAAACCCATGACTTTCGGGTCAGCAGCCGAGCACCATAACCACTGAGCCATCGCAGCAGCATTTTGATCTGGATTTGCATCCAACTATGTACTAGCTTTGCATGTAATGCAAAGGCAAGATAACTGCTGGTCCTTAAGGGGTAACGGGGTAGATTCTAAAAGAAGGCAAGCAATGCAGGGGGTGGCAGAAAGTTAGGTGTGTGGATGAAATTGAAGTCTACGGGTGGTCCGCAGCTGACAAAGGACAGGGTTAATTGGAAAAACATTGGTGTGGCCTTTGCCCTGCAGTGGGCATAGTCAGGCTGATGATGATGATGACTAGCCTTGCTAATGCATTGTTATACGTTTGTTTTGGTTTGAGCTGCATGGGCCACGATGTCATTCCATGAAGGGCGAGGCAAATATGGGGGGGGGGGTGGGGGGGGGGGCTGCAACGCGTTGACTAATATTAGGAGTCAACTTATACACGGCAATATATGCTTTATGCTTAAAAGAACAGCTGGTGCATGACAGAGATTGCTTAGGGCCTTGAGCTTGTCTGCACTACGCATTCACTGTAACCGAGTGGTGTGTGGGTGTGTTTGCAGGCATTTATATGGAGTGTCACTGCCCTAGTACA